>NC_091129.1:38278217-38400717 GCF_040183065.1 Periplaneta americana
ACAGCAATTAAAATATGGGCAAGAGGCTCAATAATGTATACCGAGGCAATCTTCAATATTTTAGAATTAATGTCATACACATCAAGACAAGAGCTATTGTTCATACCTAAAATAACATCATAAAATTTATCAACACCAAAATGTTTAAAAGCAAATGTCTGAATAGGTTTGACTCTATTAACTAAAAAATCTTGAGCATGGTGATTTTTTGTGAGGTTATTAACAATGAAATTAACATTAACAATAAAAAAATTATTAAATTGGTCAGCATCAATATCTGATGAAGAAACTTTAGATTTAGACTGGCTGTTTGTAAGACTAGAAATAATTGACCAAGTCATTTTGGTTTTATTATTAGAAGCATTAATTAAATTTGAAAAGTAATTAATGTTTGTACACCTTAAATTTCTTTTATATAATTTTTTCGTTTCATGATAGATATCTTTAAACTCATCAATACCTTGATAAACATATAAATCATAAAATAAAAGACATCTCTGTTTAAGATTATGAAGCTCATTAGTATACCATTTATTATAATTATATTTCCTCGTATTTGGCACGATTTTATTATCAACAAAGGGAAAAGCTTTGTTTATTACATCAATGAAAAGTGAAAGAAAATAATTAACTTTATCATTAACATTATCCAATGTATATATATTAAACCAATTTAAATTCATAAGTAAATAAATAAAATAAGATATACTTAAGTCATTAAAAACACGTACAGGATTTGAATACATTATAGTATTATCAGGTAAAATTTTATGGGTACTATTTATTTTAAAGCATATCGCCTCATGATCAGAGAATATAGTAGGAACAACACCTGCTGTACAAAGATTATCATCAACATTGGTAACAACATTATCTATACATGTACCTATATTTCCATTATTACCAGGGCGAGTTGGTTCAAAAATAGTAAGTCTAACACCAAAACTTATAAATAAATTAATGATATCTTTAGCATCCTGATTATCAGTGCAAAGAAAATCAATATTAAAAGCCCCAGCTAATACAATATTAATATTTTTATCAATTTTAAAAGTTGATTCCAGAAGATCATTCAAACTATTATAAAATATATTAAAATCAGTTCTATTACAATCAGGAACTTTATAAAAAGCCACACACAATAAGTTCATAGCAGAAATGTACGTAGAACATACTTCAAATAAGTAAGATTTAATCACCGATGAAAGATTAATTACACTATCAAATTTTAGACCTTCTTGCACAAAAATAGCAAAACCACCATGTTGTTTCAATAGAGGTCTACAAAAACTGTCAGCCAAAACAAAACCAGGTATATTCACTAAAGACAGTTTTCCACGATTTAACCAGTGTTCAGAAATACATAAAATATGAACATCGTATTCCTTAATAAGAACTGAAATATAATCAATCTTATTAGATAAACTTTGTACATTCCAATATAAAATGTTAGCAGAGCCATTCGAGGTTAACTTACAACCTTGACTCAGTCACTCAGACGGTATCTGATTATTATTAGGTGGCTGGAATAAGTCTCATTTCTAAGAACACCGTAAAATTCTGACACAAAGCAGCATTCAGGCCAACACTCTGCTGAAAACACACTACCAAAGTTCTGTTCGTCAATTTCAACATGGAAGGAAGCATAAGAATCATGTTTTGTTTTTAATCTAGTTACTTTGATAGGCTTTAAGTTACGAGACCGAAGATATTGATTTATTTCAGACTCTGTCACATCTGGTGCAAACCTACTTACAAATACAGCTTTATTTGTTGATACTTTCGAGACTACTTTGAGATTACTAACGGCACAAATTTTTCCGGGGCCGGGCATCGAATCCGGGACCTTTGGTTTAACGTACCAACGCTCTATCAACTGAGCAACAACTCCGTGTTGATGAAGCATATATTTTATGGGTTATTTTGCGACGATTTTTGAACTGCTCTGGTTATATAGCCTGGTCTGAATGAGATGAGAGAAAAATGTGGACAAAACTTCAACCAGGTAACTTGTTTCAACCAGGATTTGAACAAGGGCTCGCTTGTTTCACCGTCGGACATGATAACTGTTACTCCACAATGGTACACATGAAGCATATTAAAATACCAATATTTATTAATTACATACTTTTGTTTCATTATATTCTCATAGAACTCGAATATTTTTTAACCTATCAATATGCATTGTATATAGTACACAATGCTAATGGTTCATTTTTAAATGGACATAAAACTTCAGTATTATTCACTTTAAAATGTGTGTTTGAAAATATGCACCATTATAGAAGTCATAAAATAGCTTAGTTTGAAAGTTGATAATTGGTAAATATGGGATGCTCACATACAGTAATTAACAGCAGGACTTTGTTAAAAAAATATGTAACTTTTTTCTGCCCAAGGACGTTATTTTTTCTCAGTCATTTATCAAATTCATTCATTCATCTTAGTGTACTGCCCAAGGGCAGGTATTTTACTACAAACCCACAATTCTCCAGTTTTCCTATTTCGTACCTTCCTCTTAGGGCCGGTATTATAAACGCCGTTAAACCTTACGTACAGTTTAAACTGAAGTTTTTCGTTTTGCTTCGTATTATAAACCTTAATTACCAGTTAATTTTGAGTTAATTGGAGTTTAACTTGATCGGCAGTTCTCTGCCGTTTAAACTGCAGTTCAAGGCTCAACAGTGCAAGATGGCGGTTCCCGCAATACACATTGATATTGCAGATGTTCTCCAAGAACTTATGATTGACGATATGTGAGTGATCAATATTACTGAACGACCACGGTGGCCAAGAATTTTTTTAAATAGAGTGCATATAAATGAACATAAGTTTTAAAAGAGACTGAGGTTTTCGAAGCAGACAGTCCTAACCTTCAGAATTAGGCTTATAGTCCTAATCTTGTTTCGAAAAATTGAAACTGGGATACAACATGCAACAAAGAGAGAGGAGAGAGGGGAGAGGGGAGAGGGGAAGGGGGAGGGGGAAAGGGGAGGGGGAAAGGGGAGAGAGGAGGGAGGGGAGAGGGGAGAGGGGGAAGGGGTAATGGGGGAGGGGGGAGGGGGAGAGAGGAGAGGAGAGAGGAGAGGGAGATAGAGAGGAGAGAGAGGAGAGAATTATTCGTTGTGATAAAGTACAATTATCACTGCATGGTGTACCGAAAATTTTACTTTATATTTTCATTAAATTGACATGTCATGAGTGACGACAGAAAACAGCTCAGGGGAGCGAGATTCAGACATTACTAAAAATGAAATGGGGATCGGGAGAGCAGATGCGCATGTGCCTATGATCGGCAAATTCTAAAAAATATTGTCCCTGAGATTCCTGAGATATTTGTTTATGTTTTGGGAAATGGTCAAATTCGAAAACCATTTCTAATCACATATATTGCAGTCAAACTTCCTAATTAATTTAATTCTAACTCCTAATTTAAAAACTGTTTACACACACTAAAATATCATAGCATTTGCTATTACTACCCACTACTGGATTAATCTTGCACAGGATAGGGACCGATGGTGGCAGTGAGGGTGACAATGAACCTGCGGGTTCCTTAAAAGCCATTTGTAAATAACAGGTTAATCAGCAGGTCTATTAGATATTTATTTCACCGCTGCAAGTTGTGCAAGAAAAATTGCACATTTGTACTAATCTTGTATTGTGACTGCTGTTTGCTTTAGTAAACATCCTAACACTTCAGCGTCAATAGGCCCTATATTTTTAAAAAGGAAAGGGATAAGTTAGGCCTACTTACAAATGATTAAATTATGAAGTCAGGGAAATGGAAGATAATACAGTACCTTAATTCATTGGAATAATAATAATAATAATAATAATAATAATAATAATAATAATAATAATAATAATAATAATAATAGTAAATGAATACGTGAAAAGGGTAGACAACATTGTTCATGTAAAATATATTACGTTTCTTTCATTATTTCCGAAAAGGTACGGTGTATGAATTGAACAACAGAAAGGTAGTACAGTATCTTAGTTTATAATATGTAACATTTTTTAATATCAAGAATAGCAGCCTTTCATTGTAATATAATTAGACGTAGAAGTTTGGAAATTACGTCTATTGTCCATAAAGTATTGTACGAAGCATTTAATAAGCAATGGTGAATCCTTTAAATGTCCCAAATGTCAATGTCATTTAAGTGTTCTGCTATGAATATTTAGTATAGAACAGCGCTCCGAGCGGCGGAATTGGCATTACGAGGGAACCACTTCAGACCCGTATTTCAAGCGCAATGCACCAGATTGTATAATCTCGTAAGCAACGGTTAGTATTGTATCTCTCTCCACGTATTTATTTTATTTCGAAACTACATTTTTGAAGTTGACAAATGCTCCATGCGCATGCAGTTTTAACGAAATTCAATGGAAATATTTGTACGCGTCCATACATACCTTATATTAGATCTATTGTTGAGAAATATTAAAAATTTTGAAAAATAGGGAATAAAAATTTATTATGTAAGCAAAATAAAAAAATTCAGATAAAAAAATGTGTGATGTTCAGCAATTTATTGTGCATAAACTGATCTACATTATCATGGAATTCTTAACGTTAAAATATATTTGTGAATCAGAGTTCGTACGAAAAAATATGAACTTGCTTTATTCAAATGTAATGCGGATGGAATCTTTTCATTATATGACCAATTTCAATAATTGAAATAAAATTAGCTTTGAAACTAGCAGTCACATTGTGCTCATAATTCGCACACACCTTATTCATAATGCATCTAACAAATAATTAAAAATGAATAAATCGGATTAAAATCCAACAGCCAACTGCAAAAACACACTTCTACAAATTTGTGGATAACAACAAAAAGTATTCCAAAAATTCAAATTTTCATTGAGTTTCTTTCCTTATTCGGAGTATATCCTAGGTACCTAGGAGTTTCATTTTATCACTCAATCGTTTATTATAATCAGTAATTGGGGGAGTATATATAAACAAATAGTCTCCCTGAGTGAAACAGTTGATATAGCACTGGCCTTCTATGCCCGAGGTTGAGGGTTCGATCCTGGCCCAACTCGATGGCATTTAAGTGTGCTTAAATGTGACAGGCTCATGTCAATAGATTTACTGGCATGTAAAAGAACTCCTGCGGGACAAAATTCTGGAAGACCTGCGACGCTGATATAACCTCGGTAGTTGCGAGCGTCGTTGAAGAAACGACAGCCTAATTTAAGTTTTTAAATTTATACAGAAATAATGGAGCTACCCAATTTTTGCAATAAAATTAGATATAATTAACCACGTTTTGACCCGAACACACAATCCCTGTACCTTTAGCATAAACTACAACACACGACATAGCATATTATATATATATATATATATATATATATATATATATATATATATATGTGTGCGTGTGCGTGTGCGTGCGCACATAGAGGTTGAACCGTAAGTAATGTCATACATTTCAGGGAGATACTCTTTGAGATATTAAAAAAAAGTTTAATAAAATTTTGCTCGTTTTTACTTCCTTTCGATTTAAAAATTGGTTTCCATGAAATATTTCATAGCGTGTTTTGGGAAAGCCATTGTTTAAATCCCCAAAATGCTCGGTCATTTTAAGAAAGAATTTTAGTTCTGTCCTCTAATGTGCAAAAATCTGATCCGAACAAATATAACATTGAAAAATTCCTTCGCAGAACGAAAAGTTAACTTTTTTCGGAACAAATTTCTACGCATTTAACAAAAACAGGACAAAACGAAAATTCTTTCAATAATTCATGTAAATTACAGCTTATTCAGCTCTCTTAAAATGACTGAACACATTGGGAATTAAATCAATGGCTTTCCCAAAATATGCTATGATATGTTTCATATAAAACAATTTCTATCTTAAAAAGTAAGGAAAAACGAGTAAAATTTTATTGTAATAAACATTTTTGTTTGAAATATCTCAAAGAATAACCCTCTGAAATTTTACGATCCTTTCTACATATAGGTCCAGGAGCTGCAATGACCCAATTAAGAGCTCAGCTCCAATTCTACTGTAACTTACTACCAAGTGCTCAGATTCACACTGTTCTTGCACTAAAATGTCTAGCATTTTTTAACGTATGAAACAAGCAAAACATGTATTTTAGCAAAAAAATGTAGGCACACAGTTTGCAGGGAGCCCGTCACTTGTAAAAATTTCAATATTCAGTCTTAGTGTCCGTTAAGAATCATTAACAAATTTTTTGAATGAAATCTCTCTGTAAGCATCTTTTCATTAACTTTATAATTTGGAGAGTTGTGAATCTATGTTTATTAAATCTTCTACTTCATGCACGGGATATTGAGGAATATATGTTCCAAAAGATATACATGTCCACCGCCGCAGAGTAACAGTTAGAATGTCTGACTGTGAAATTAGCGGACCGGAGTTCATATCCTTGTTGGTACAAATTACCTGGTTGAATTAAATATGTTAAGATAAGTTTTCCGTCTTATATAACTTATCAAATTACCATGTGAATTATTTATTCACATACATCACATCATATAGAAGCAATAACAGATGAACGTTTTCGGCATGATATGCCATCATTACATCGTAAGAACAATTAACAAGTTTTGTGCCATCATCAGATCGTAAGAATCATTAACAATGTATGAACACTTCACAATTGTTATTAATAAAATGCCATAGTTATAAACAATTGCCTTTTCATTAAAATAAATGAAGTTAAAATTGAGTTCGTCATATAGTATATGGCATTGAAGTTAAAAAACAAATGGTGTAAGATTGTTCACTTAATATATTCAGTGTGAGGTCGTTATTAAATGTATATGACGGAAACTTACGTGGTGTGTTGAAAGTTTAGTAGTGCATGCATGGCGAGGAGCAGCTCGACTGAAAGTCGCAACAAGTTTACGATCTGCGTGTGGCGTTACATAAAAGAGTGGGTGGAGTGGGGTGAAAACTAAATGATGGTGGGGATGTATTGAGACAACACAAGTTATGGAGGTTTATGTTTGTAAATGATAAGTTTAAATAAATTAAATAGAGGGTTATGTGTGTTAGGGAGTTGTTCATTAAGTAAAGAGGTTCCTGAAATTAATTAATTAATATTGTTGTGTGATTTCAAATGTTGAACTGTTATTTAATGATTTTATGATGGATAAGGAATCATTAATATTTGTTAATTCGTGACCTGCTTCTGTAAGATGTTGAGCAAATTTTGATTTGTTACGGTTAAATTTAAAATCAGATTTGTTTTGGTTATGTATTGTGTTGTGATGTATGTGAATAAATAAATCACATGTTAATTCGATAAGCTTAATAAGACGGCAAACATAACTTAACATATTTAACATATTTCCACAAACATGACTACCTCCTGGTTGAGGTTTTTTGTAATTTTTCTACAATTCAGTACGTGCGAATGCTAGGTAGCTTTCGGCGATGGACCCTGAACGTATTTCTCTGACATTATCACCTTTATTTCACTCAAACCATAGGAGTTGATAAATCGACATAAAATGAATCAATTAAAAAAACATGTATATATCTGTAACACTAGATTTAATAATAGTCTTATTCACCGGCGTAGCTCAGTCGGCTGACACGCTTGCCTGCCGATCCGAAGTTGCGCTCGGATGCAGGTTCGTATTTAAATTGTAAAGATATTATATTTTAATTATGATCAGCAAAGAATGTAGCCTGTTTTACTTATGCCATTGTCAAATGGTAAAGTTATGTGCCAAACGACAGTAAAATTATATTACATAATACTAAAATAAACATATAGGCCTAAAGGTTTACAAACAATATCTGACGGAAGCTAATTAAATCCTAAAGACTTTGAAGTTCATCGTTGTGGAGAAACGGTTAACATGTACGACCGTGGAAGGAGCGGGACAAGTTACCTAGTTCAGATTTTTTCCGAGATTCTCCCTCAATTGCTGGGTAACTTTGAGCGTTGGGCTTCGGATTCACTTCGGCATCATAATATTATACTTCTACTCTTTCTTCATCATCTCCATTTCTCTCCTATATTTCGGACTCCTGGGCCCATGGTAACTCGTGGGACTGACTGGGGTTGAGGGATCGCTGTAGGACCTACGCGGAAATGTAAAAGGGATCATGTAGTCTGTAGGGGAGTTCGGAGACAGCGCGCAGGGGACTAGAAGCACGGGGAGGCTTTTAGGGGATGCACACTATTCCATTCCGGGTAGTACAGTGAGCACACCAGAGTGGCCTGCGTGCGAGGACAGTCAAGTCCGTGCCCTCCCCTGAAGAGAGCTAATAGAGGGGTAGAAACTTGAAAATGTAAAAGAGTTATGAGAAAAACTAAATTATTATTTCTCCAGAATAAACATATCATTAACTTTTCCGTACTATTACACCTACTATCACTACCACCATCAGCACCATCACAATAAATGAAAGGTGATCTTACTGAGAAACTCGAGTGAAACATGATCAGCAAATCTTCTTGATCCATCCTCCAGGAAAATGTAAAAAATACATCAGATTTTGAATTTAATAATAACAATGAATTCAACCTAATTTCCTTTCCTTCATTATGTCCAAATCCAGTAGCAGCTCGCCGTCAAGAAAATAGGTGAAGTGCTGTTCACATAAACAAATGCATGAACAGTTTTACCAATATAATGAGTAGGCTTACTGTTCGTAAACTGCGTACAATTTTAATAGTTTTGGTAACATGCAAACAGGAAAACTAATTTATCCAGGACTCACCCAATTTCTTGCATACAAAGTCAATCGTCCTATCTTTTAAAGCAGCAAACCGTCGATGATGTCTTCATAAAATGTCTGAGTTTAACTGAGGGTGGACAGTATATCTCTATGCAAAGTTATGGGGCTAATGATGAAAGTCCCTCCTGTGATGTAGCATTCTGAGTGAAATCTTCAATATTTTCAAACAGAAAAGCTTCTTTCATCGGAAGAATTTTTAAAGTTATTTTATACAACTTCTCTATTTTCTTAGCCTTTTTAAAACAAAGTTCAAATGGAACTGTAGATGGTCAAGAATTTAAAACATCTTTTTATCCTCATATTTAAGTCTACAAAACGACATTTCTAATAAATAAAATTACAAACTGTGTCATTTTCGGGATAAATATTTCGCACTCATTTATCAACATTTTCTATGTACTGGTACAGTACCTAAGTACTCGTATTTGTATAATAGCTATAGTGATTAAACATATAATATATACTTAGATGTACAGTTGGATTAATAAACAATATACACTTATCACTAGGGCAAGGCATTTAATGACCTATAAATTGGTAAAAAATGCAAAATAAAAAATGCATTTATGACCTAAAAATACAAAAAAATGACCTAAAAAAAAACAAAAAAATGACCAATAAAAAGTAAAGCATTGCCAATGAAAATACTTTTAATTACGTTAAGTACTCACTTGATTATTGAACTACATAAAATTAAAAAAAATACATGTTACAGTACCTTGTATTGCAGAAAATTCATTTCAAGTGCACTTTTACAACAATTTTGAATTGCAGTTAACAATCAAAACTTGGCGGAGATTTTCAAACAAAAATGATTGTCTATTGTCTGCTAGTACCGACTTATAAATGGAAAAGCTTCTCTCTACTTCAACGGAAACAATTGGAGCAAACTGAAAGCAAGCAATATCTCCTGGATTTAACTCACAGTCAGGAAGGGAAAAATTTTCACCAGACAGAGCTCTGCCTATTGAACACAATGTTGTGTACCCCCTGTTCTTGCTTAGACAGTTTTTCATTTTCATTGACACTGCATCACCCACTTTACCACATGCACGGCTCAAATCATTCACCACTTTATCCACTATTTGTAGCTGTTCCACTAATGTCACTTGGGATTTTTCCAGTGCAGTTATGACATCAGGAAGGAATCCAAAATTAGTATTTATGTAAGAAAGTTTACCAGCAATTTCTTTATCAGCTAACAGTTCTTGCGCCTTTTTTATTGACACTGACTCACCATTATCAAAAGAATCAACCACTTTCTTCACAACATCGAAATTCTTGCAATAATAACTGCAAGCTTGGAGCCATGTTCCCCATCTAGTCAAAACAGGTGAAAATGGCAATTGGATTTCTGGAGCTTCTGTTTTGAATGCTGAAATTCGAGAGGGGGCTTTCAAGAATACTTTCTTCACGCATCCAATTAATTTATCCACTTCAGGAAAATTTGCACGTACTTCTTCTGCGACCCGGTGTAATGCATGTGCTAAACACGTCTCATGTACCATTTTTGGGTACAGTGCACTTAAAGAAGCAGCTGCTTTCATCATGTAGGGTGCTGCATCTGTTATAAAAAGCAAGACACTGGAATTTCGAATCCCATCAGGCCAAAGTATTCTCAATGCATGGTCAAATACTAAGCTGATCGTTGAGTAGTTGACTTTGTCTAGCTGCTCACAATGTAGTAGAAATTGTTCTCCAGGGCTGTGTGCTTCTAAAACTCCAACAATAACATTAGCTACATAACGGCCCATAGAGTCTGTTGTCTCGTCAATGGGTACAAATACATTTCTTTCTCCAATCATTTCTCTTATTGTTTTCAAAGTTTTATCATAGCACCGAGCTATGTATGTTCTTCTCAATGTTCTGGGATCTGGAATTAATTTTCCGGTCTCCTCTTCTAAGAAAGTTCGCAGCTTAGGATGATTCAGTTTGTGAAGTGGAATATCAGCCAATAGAAAAGCTTCACTTAGTTTCTCACAAAATGGCGAAAACGTTGAACACGTATCCCCCAGAAGCATTTGCTGTAAGTTTACACTGGATTTATTTTCAAGTCTCTGCAGGCCACGTTTATGTTTCTCCCGTGACATGTGTTGTTCTATCGTAAACTTTTTTTCAGCAGCTACTCTTACATCGCAGATCTTGCAGAATAAAATACGACCGTCCGTTGAAAAAATATTTTCTCCATATTTTGAAACAAATGCCTTTAATTTAACACTAGCAGTTTCCTTTACTTTAGGCATTTTGCTCTTGACTTGTTCACACAGACGACTAGAAACAACTGACCACCTCAATTAACAGCATAAAAATGTCAGTTTACCTAGAGAAAGGAATCTCTGTGGGAGTGTGGGTAAATTCCTAGAAGTGGGCAAGTTCATTATGCCTTGAAAAATAGGGGTACAAGCTAGCATACGCTCTAAGAATTTGAATAAAATTCCTAGAAGTGGGCAAGTTCATTATGCACATACCTTGAAAAATAGGGGTAGAAGCTAGCAAACATCTACTTAATTCCAAGAAATTGTACTGACAAGGAAAATACTGAATTATAATAAAAATCTCAAATCAAATACAAATAATGTCACAGACTTCCTGAAAAGTGTAAAAAATGCTCAAAATGACCTAAAAATTGCTAAAAAATGACATATCCGTAAAAATCTTAAGAAAATGCAAAAAAATGCCCTAACGAACTGCTTTTATTTAACCCAGTTTTTAATGTCATACATTTCCATATATGCTAGCAATGTTTAAACCTTCATAAGAAAAAGATGCAAAATCATTAATTGCCTTGCCCTACTTATCACTAATACGCCTATACTCTCAATATATTAAATAAGTTAATATAATATACGTAAACAGTATTAAATTACATGTGCATATTTACGCGCCCGTTAAACTTTCAAATACAAGAGCTTGAACAAAACTGGTGAGCTCATGAGAAGAAATCATACACGCCGCTGAAAACAACTTTTAAACTTTGCTAATGTATGTATGGTGTATTCCTGATAAAATAACATAAAGCCAGCAAGTTACCACTTCAGGTAACTATACTATTCTCGAGTCAGGTAGTACATACTGTAAAATTTCACAGCCCTTGAACAAAAGCCCCGGGCCTTGGAAACCAGCTGCAACCCTTCTCAATTATTAGTACCGTTAGATCTGCAAACTGGTTACTCCACCTACAAGTCTGACAATTCTCCGTAACTGAAAGACTCAGAAACGCACTTCACTCATACAATCTTTCTTTAGTGCGTAACGTCACGTTACCATGGAAACCAAGTGCTGTATGAGAATGGGAGCCCAAATAATTTCACCTCTTACAGTATCGTCAGACACCGCTCGGCGCTCGTAACAGTTGACATTATTCTATTCAGCGGACGGTTACAGGTACTATTTATACAACTAAACACTGTTCAGAACGACTGAAAAAAAAACTTCTTTCATTTTAGAAATACGGTACCGGTAATAACTATAATTAATTATTAATACGAGATAAAATTGCGTTTTACACATAAATAGGTGAAGTAGTACTTCACCTACTTCACCTGAATAACCGCCCCTATCCAAACCTGCACCGCAAATGCGCTGTACTCCGCGATGCACTCATACTAATTACAGATTATTATTTTTAAAAATTCTTGCTATTAAAACTAATCTGATGTTATTTCAGACCTATGGCTGAAGAAACTAGAAACGTACCAAGACTGGTTCCTGCAACACGAAAACGTGAAGTCCGATGAGAAGAAGCGCTTAGAAGGAAATGCTATCAGTAGCGACTTGTTTGGGTTTGAGGGTTCATTTAGGAAACTGGACGTTGACTAATGGACGCGGATAGTGTGTCAAGGAAAGAGTGATCCAGGTGACGAAAATAAAGACAACTTTGACAGATAAATTCGGTGCGTTTATGAGACATGGAAAGAAAATAAGTATAAGTCAAAATTGGATGAATAAGAGGTCACAAAGACTTCACATTAGTACAATTTTGGTAATATTAATATTTGTTCTGTATTACTATAACTTGTACAGTAATAAATATTAGACTTTCTCTTACATTGAAAACATTTTATGTTAATAAATAATTTACTTATATACAGAGTGAAAGGGGTACAACTACCGTATTTTTAAAAACATAATCTTTAGGATGTAAGTAACCAAAAATTCAAATATAATTTTAAACATATATTCGTCTATTACTGTCAAAGTTACTTATCAAGAACAATGATTCAAGTAATTAAATTATGACATAAGGTAATACATAGTGAAAGACGAACGTTTTCGTCATAGGTATGGCATCTTCATGTCTCAAGATGACGGAAATACAAGATGAACACTTATATCTCCGGTACGTATAGGCTGCAATCATTAGAGTATATGTCTGGACAAACAAAGTTAAAATGGTAACCAATACGAACATAACCATACATGGTTTTGAGATCTTTCATAACCTCAGTTCATTAAATTATGACGTGTTTACATTTGCCACATAGTTTTAATTGCTTGGGTGGTAATTGTAAACATGAATTCGGTGTAATTGTAAACATGTTTTACTGTGGCTACATTTCGTACATTTCAGTAATCAAAATACCAAGAAATAATATTAGAAAGAAACTCCCACCCAACTACGCTGTGGAGGATTTAGAGAGAGTTGTCACAGATGTGAAATATGGTAACTACAGTTATTGTGAAGCTGAGTTCCTAAAGCCTATCCGTTATATATCATAGGTTAGAAAGATGAAATGTACCAGTGACTAAAATTGGAGCTGGAAGGAGTACAGCTCTTTCTTCTGAAACAGAACAAAAATTGTTCAGTGTCTGATAGTCCGTGCAAAAATTGGTGTTTACAATTACCCCCTCTGAAAGGGATAAATGTAAACTAGCAACCAAGATGACAAAAGTCAACCTTATTACTTTTAAACCCATTTTCAGAGAAAAGAAATGTCTAAAAATAATACAATTTTTCTTTGTCATGCTTCCCGTTACTGAGGGCTGTGTAATGTTGAAATAGATTTGAAATCAGCGACAAGTGTTTACAGTTACCCTTGTTTACTAAAAGAAAAAGATTTAAATGTGATATACCTATTTCACTTATATTAATTGTATTATTTTTTTATTTTTTTTTTTTTTAGATGGCCTCCTCATCACCCCTTATAGCCATCCGATCCACCCACTTAACTTCTCACCAAGGTTATTATTAAATTATTATCATTATCATTATTTCTTTTTCTTATTATTATTATTATTATTATTATTATTATCATTCTTATAATCATCATCATTATTATTATTTTAAGATCAGTGTCAACAATAAACAATACGTTTTTTTATTTTTTTTTAGCGGGGGGGGGGACACTGTATTTATATATTATATATTGTTATGAAAAGTATGATGTTCTCCTGTCCATGGACTAAGCATTTTGTTCTTTCTTCTTCATAATTATTTTTGCAGAATTTAACATCAGTTGTAACCCTGATAATGTGGGCTGTTGTGTAGTTGTAACATAGTATAGATATCCCATACTGAGCCAAATCATGTAACTTCTATTACGGTGTGGAGGAATATCTAAGAAGAGTACCATTCGTTTTACATCATTCGGGTTGTCTATTTTCGTTGCATCTTGAATGGTACTGTATATCCATGTCCACAAATTTGGTACACAGATAGTCAGTCTATGATGTAAGGTGTCTATGTTTCCACATCTTGTACATAGAGGAGAATGATTAATATTATGAGTAAATTTTTTGGCTTCAGTTGGTATAATGTCATTTATGCATTTGTATGCACTGCTTTTCCATTCTGTTGGTATCGTTGATATTTTAAAAGTTTTCCAAATTCTATGCCAATTAAAATTAGGAAATTTCATCATTACTGAAACAGGATTATTTTGTAGTGTCAATAAATGTAAGTAAATATCCTTGGTTGTGATGTGTTTTGCATTCTGTATCACGGAAGTTGGAAGGTTTTCAATTATTGTCCTAATTCGTCTGAATATAAAATGTTGTGATAAACTATCGGGTATTGTGACTGATGTCCGGAATATGCTTTTTATGAGCAGGGCCTGGCATTTTTTTTAAATACAGTATAGACTCAGTCCCCCTTCTTCTATTGGTTTCCATAATTGTGTTTTAGCTATTTTATACAAATGCCCGGACCACAAGTAGTAGTTAATACTCAGTTCAATACGTTGAGATATCTCTACAGGCAAGGGCAACACTTGACTGAGATACCATAACTTAGAAAGAACAAGTAAGTTGATGTGCCAGACTTTCTGGAATAATTTTAAATTTCGATATTTATGTTGAGCTAGAGTATATCGTATGTACGTCAGCAAGGGTGTCCAATTTAGTTCCAGCATTTTTTGCATATCTGCGTGGATAATCATCCCAAGTATCTTGACCCGATCTTTTATAGATATCTCCGCGAAAGATCTGTCGACAGGCCAATTCCCCAGTGGTAATAATGTGGATTTTTGAAGGTTGATTTTAGCTGTCGATGCTAATTCATAACTCCTAAGTATATGTTGAAGGTCTGCCATTTGATTGGGGTGTCTTAATCGTATCACTATGTCATCAGCATATGTTATCGTTGAGAATAAATTGTCTTGCGGTATGTAACGAGTGAGATGAGCCTGTAGCATCCTAATTAACGGTTCTGAGCAAAGGGAGTACAGTAACATGGACAACGGGCATCCTTGTCTTACAGCACTCTGAAGTTTAATTGGGTGCGTAAAGTACCCATTTATTTGTACTCTGGCATGTGCCTCCGTGTAAAGAAAATTGATGGCATTTGTGATTAAGTTGGGTATTTTCATTCTACGCATAATCTGACACATATATTGGTGATGCATATTATCAAAAGCTCCTTGGAAATCCAAAGATAATAGAGCTGCTTTCTCCTTGTTTCCACTTGTAAGCTGAATAATGGTGTCTCTTATTCCTACAAGATTTTCTATAATCGATCTGCCAGGAACGCCACATTTCTGTTCATTTCCAAGGAGTGATGATAGATACGGCCGGATTCTATTGGCTATTATTTTTGAAAATAATTTACAGTCAGCATTCAAAAGTGTAATAGGACGAAAATCCTTCATGATTGTTGGAGTCATCTTCTTGGGTATTAGGATGATAATTCCTTCTTTAAATCCCATGGGAGAATCCGTCGTACACAGCAATTCGTTCATCAGTCGATGCATTTCCTGTTTAATGATGTCCCAATATTGTTTGTAGAAGCTATAACCGATTCCATCCGGCCCAGGTGCAGAGTGTTTTCTGGAAGTTTTATAGCTTGTGAGATTTCATCAAGACTTATGGGGTTTGTTAATAGATTTATTTCCTCCTCCGGGATGCAAGTTGTTATGTGTTCTAGTACTGTAACTTGTTCTTTTTCGTCAGACGGTTTATATCCGAATAACCGAGTGTAGTATAATTCTGTTTCATGTAGTATATCTTTACATGAAGTAATACGACGATTATCTATTGTTGTTAGACTGGAGATATATTTCTTTTGACCTCTGTTATTTTCTGTCGCAATCTGGTATAAGGATGCTCTCTCCTCCTCCGTGGTTGTTTTAGTACGTGATCGAGTTTTGACTCCTTCCATAATGTGTTCTTGGAATTGTAAAATGCGGTGTTTTATTTTCTTTATTTCATCTTCGACGTTCTGTCCAGCTCTTTGCTTCATAATTAGTTCCTGAAGTAATGTGTTGTAGAAGTCGCTCATATTTCTTCTTTCCTGGGCTTTCTCCTTTCCAAGTGATTTGAAAAAAAGAACTATTGGAGGGTTTATAAATTCTAAGCCATTTTTGTAATTCAGTCATATTTGAGTGCAGTGCTCGCCTTTTTGCTATTTCCCATCTTTCACGAAACTCATCTCGTATGTTGTCGTCATGTAACCACGCAGCATTCATTTTCCAGTATCCGCGACCACATTTAGGAATAGTATTATCCACTTCCATTTTAACTATGAGGCAATGATGATCACTGAAGGCCACTGGGCTTACACGCGCATGAATCACTCTTTCTTTGTGTTGTTTAGAAACGTAAATTTTATCTATTCGGGAGGCCGAGTTACCGCGGTAGAATGTAAACTCTACGTAGTTTCCATGGCAAACTTCCCAAGAATCAAGCAACTGTAAGTCTTCACAAATTCTTTTCAAACCTGGGGACGGGTTATAGGCGCCTAATTGGTCTTTAGCATTAAGTATGTTGTTGAAGTCTCCTCCTATAATGAGCATATTGTATTTATGTCGAAGATAGAATGGAAGATCTTCAGAAATCACGCGTTCCCGTTCCGTTCTATTATTTGTTCCTGATGGTAAATAAACATTAACTATCAGTTCATTGGCTTCTGTTAAAATCGATAAAATTCTACCACTGGGATGAAATTCAGATTGTTTGATGGGTAACCCGCTTCTATATATTATTGCTGTTCCTCTATTTGCTTCTCCCACATTACTTATAACATTGTAATTTGGCTGCAGGAAGTTGAAAATATCAATGTTCACTTCTTGCAATAGTAGGACATCAATATCATTATTGTATATGAATGAACGCAACAACTGTTGTTTAGGGAGGCTTCGTAAACAGTTTATGTTAAGAGTGGCATAGTTGCGAATTATATGCATAATAATAGGAAGAAGAAAGATAGAATTCTTAAACGAATATGAAAACATAAGGTAATCAGTATCGTATTTGTTGTTTCTTAAGAGAACACTAACCTGGTATGTACATTGTGATCCAGAATCATAATTAAAATTGAGGGAAACACTGAATGAGGTAGAAACAAACAGTAAGAATAAAAACATTCGAGATTTATATAAGGGTAAAAAGGAATTTAAGAACGGATATCAAGCAAAGGTTAACTTGAGCAAAGATGAGAATGATGACTTACTTGCAGACTCTCATTCAATAGTGAACAGGTGTAAAAATTATTTTGGGCAACTACTAAATGTACATGGGCCAAATAGAAATGATCGGGATGAAATTGAAATACAAACTGCTGAGCCATTTATACCCGAAATCGAAATTACGATAGAAAATCTGAAAAATTACAAGTTTCCAGTTATCGATCAAATTCTAGCAGAATTAATACAAGACGGTGGAAGCGCATTACGTAGCGAAAATTATAACTTGTACTAGCTATTTGGGAAACGGAAAGTGTACCAGAACAATGGAAGGAGTCCATAATTATGCTTATTTTTAAGAAGGGTGACAGGACTAATTGTGGTAACTTTCGAGGAATATCACTTTTGTTGAAGTCGTACAAAATTTTGTCCAATATTCTTTTGAGAAGATTAACTCCTTACGTAGATGAAATTATTAGGGATCATCAGTGGGTTTTAGGCATAATAGATCGACTATTGATCAGACTTTTTGTATTCGACAGATATTGAACAAAAGATGGAATTATAAGAGTACAGTACATCAGTGATTCATAGATTTCAAAAAGGCATATGACTCGATTAAAAGAGAAGTTTTACATAATAATCTTATTGAATTTAGTATCCCCAAGAAACTAGTTGGATTAATTAAAATTTGTCTCAGTGAAACTTACAGCAGAGACCGTATAGGCCTATCTTATACTTTTCCTATTCACTGCGGGCTAAAGCAAAGAGATGCACTATCACCTTTACTTTTAACTTCACTCTAGAATATGCCATTAGGAAAATTCAGGATAACAGACAGGGTTTGGAATTGAACGAGTTACTTCAGCTTTTTGTCGATGCGGACATCATTAGGAGAAAATCCATAAAGATTAGGGGAAACACGGAAATTTTATTTGAAGCAAGTAAAGCGTTAACTGGGTTTGGAAGTAAATCCAGAAAATACAAAGTATATGATCATGTCTCGTGACCAGAATAATGTACGAAATGGAAACATAAAACTTGGAGATTTATCCTTCGAAGAGGTGGAAAAATTCAAATACCTTAGAGCAACAGTAACAAATATAAATGGCACTCGGGAGGAAATGAAATGCAGAATAAATATGGGAGATGCCTGTTATTATTCGTATGAGAAGCTTTATGTTATCTAGTCTGCTGTTGAAAAATCTGAAAATTAGCATTTATAAAACAGTTATATTACCGGTTGATCTGTATGATTCTGAAACTTAGAATTTCACTTTGAGAGAGGAACAGAGATTAAGGATTTTTGAGAATAAGGTTCTTAAGAAAATATTTGGGGCTAAGAGAGATAAAGTTACACACCATATGTATGCTGACGACATAAAAATCTATCTACATACTCGACCAAACTACCTAAATGACGCTATTACTAAAGTTAATGATGACTTGAATTCAATATTCCTATGGTCGAAGACGTACGGATTTTATTTAAATGCAAGTAAGTCGCAGGCTATCTTAATAACGTACTTGACGTTACTTAATATCTTCGTGCTAAGCAAAGTGTAATAACAATTATTAATAGACACGCAGTGTTGGCATTCACTAAGGTAGGAGTCCACACGCTAAAGCATTATCAGAAAAATGAGTGCTCTTAATTTTCCACATGACGGATGCTCTAATATCAGGTTCAAAGGGGCTGTAAACATGTCTAATCTCAGCATTTCTAATAGTCTGTGTGGTCATATTTCTTAGTCGCTTGTACCGCAAGAAATCTGTGTCACTTTTTAGTCTCTTAAATTGCCGAAAAGTTTTGTCTCTTTGTCTCATCAGTGATCGGATTTCAGGGAGTTGGAGGTCTCGTAATACGATTAGTTTTTATTTGGGAATGTTTGTCATATAATGCAATAACAAGGTTGTTAAAAGCTTCTACTTTTTCGTCTACTGTACGGAGAGTCCAAATTTCACGCCAAGGCAGTAATAACGCATCAGAAATTAAAGATGCGTCGTTGATATATCGGAGATCCATATATTCAATACGTTTTGGTGCTACTTTAGGACACTGGAATCAATATTCGACAAATATAATATAATGTGCAGACATTTCGGGTATCGATAGTCCTCCGTGCGTTATTATTTTGTGGGGATTTGTAGTTCCTGTGATATCTAATAACGTTTCTGCATTGTCTCTGTGATGAGTGGGTTGGAGGGGTAGAATTGTCATATTGCAGGCCGCAAGCATGGTTGGGAGCTGTACACTGGAAGAGGACGCTACTAGAAGATTGTTGTTAAAGCCGCCCATTACTACAACGTGTTGATAAAGAGGCAAGATGTCTAAAAATGAATTTTCTACGTCAGTTAAATGGGTTATGTGCGGTTATTTTTAGACAACACGCAGAAGCCACGTTTGTAGATTTGAGTAAATTTCAATAAATAAATATACATGCCCTGCGCTGTACTCGGAGGGAGAATGAAGAATAATTTTAGATCGAAGACCTGATCTAATGTATGCAGCCACATCGCCGCCCCCTTTGCCTATTCTGTCATTTCGACACAGTACGTAATCATTAATATCTACAAGAGAAGAAGACAGTGTAGGCTTCAACCAACTTTCGGAAATTAGAATTGCATGCATATCACTTGGAGCGACTATGGAATAAAATTCATTGAAATGACAAATAATGCTTTGAGTACCTTAAGGTTAGTTAGGTGGGAAGTGAAATATTCTTTAAGAAGTTCAGCTGTAGTCGTGTAGAAAGAGAAAGCGAACGGTCGGTGACATTCCTCGATAGGTTGACTACATTGTTAAAAGAGAGTGAGTTACAGCTGGAAGTGACTCGCTAGTGGTTGTTGGTAGATACACTTGTTGGAATTTCAATGATGCCAACTTACGAACTATTGAAACTAACAACTGTACTTAAAACTTAGCGTAGCTATTCTCTAGAGTAATTGGTTACTTGAAACTAGCACAAGAGAAAAAAAACACTCAACACTTAATGTCTGCTGCAGATGTAGGCCTAATATGTCCCTTTCCATTTTCGGTGCTCACCATAATTGCGCCATCAACAGTCCATACATTGAGTAAACCGAAACGCGAGTTGCAATCTTGCAAAAGCTCAGGCCTATACCGTAACTGGGTTAGATTCACTCTAAGCACAAAATAGTAATATGCGTTACAAGAGCAGTATGTTGAAGTTTTCATGTTCGAGGAAAAGTTTGAAAAAGCGAAACGTAGTTCAGCTTTTTTAATTTCCGAGAATTGAAAGAAAACATACTACTCGTGTATCGTACATTATTTTGTGCGAAGATCGTTTATTATATACCTGAAAGAGGAATTTCTAATTAGTTGCAACGAAATCTCCATCTTGGTTTCTGTTCAATGACGGCAAATTTGCAAAACAAAAATATCTATCTTCAACATTGTCGCTTTAAAATGTTTTATGTGTTTACTATACTCCAGCAGGTCGTGATATACGTCTGTCTTTTTTTCCCCCAGTCTATGATGAGTCTGGAATCTTGTTGATTTTTTCACGGCTTCCTTGATGTTACTTGCATCACGAATGCAGTAGCTTTAGTGGAGTTGTAGAGTTTACTTAATTTTTGAAAATATTTAAAAACAATAATTAACAATGCAATTTAGGTGAAATTGCAGTGGTAAGTTTCCAATTTATAATTATTACTATATTGGACGTCTCTAAAAATAATATGTTAAAAGCCTAAAGCAGTAAAATCTATATGTCACTTAAGCGGTAAGAAGAGGGAAATTGTTATGTGTGTTAGGTTGGGAATACTGAATGTGGAATTTTAGACTTTCCGTGGATTGGTTTTTTGCGGAAACCAAGCAAATACGCACGTTCTCTCACAAACGCTATTTTTAAGCTTCTTTCTATTCCGATACATTTCACTGCGTTTTCGATAGCTAACAAACTTGATTCCATTCCCGGTCGGGGCAAGTTACCTGGTTGAGGATTTTTCCGGGGTTTTCCCTCAACCCAATATGAGCAAATGCTGGGTAACTTTCGGTGATGGACCCCGGAGTCATTTCACCGGCATTATCACATTCATCTCATTCAGACGCTAAATAACCTGAGATGTTGATAAAGCGTCGTAAAATAACCTACTAAAATAAAAATAAAAACAAACTTGGCTGTTATTGGCCTATGCTTGTTTTCATTTTTGCGCCCAATATGATGTCTGCGATCGATATCAATGTGTTCTACATCAGTCTCTACGGCTGTGTCCCTGGTGATGATGTCCGTGTTTTCACCTTCAGTTTCTTCCTCTCCAAAGATGCGAAGACTCTGCCTCCTCTGGTATTCCTCCAGATCGTCCCTCTTCCTTACCAGCTTCTTGTTCTGTGTTTCTATTTAGTATCACGTTCTGCAAGTGCGTTCTTCAGCTCCCGGATTACTGCAGTGTTCATTTCGATTGTTTTTTTTTTCTTCGCATATCGACTCGCGTATAAGATTGGCAATACCTTGCGTCATGACTTCCTGTGCTCACGTTGCCGTCACAACACGCTTCTCCACATCCTGAACTGATTATGATTCTTCGCTTTTCTTTCAAGAACTTGGACATTATGACACAGTGAAGAGAAACGATTGGATTCATTCGAAATGTGGATATGAAGAAAAATGGAAAGAAAAAATAAGAAATGAATCTTGTAGGAAGCTTTTAAATTGTCTATGTTTTAGTCCTTGGGATTACCACTACATTCCATGAAAGATGTATGTTGCTTCCCATTCATGATTAAAATTGTTTGTTGGCATAAAAGGCCTTCGCTTCAACGGGTTTCTTTCCATGACAAACAGGCGCCGATCTACGAGACACCACTACTACCGAGAAGATACTGTACCCGTCCACGCTCCCGACGCACTGAGCCCGCACCGTGCTCAATAACTGCATATAGCACCGCGAGCAGGCAGTTGGTTGTCAGTGCTCTGTAGGAAGCATGAATGAATGAATGAATAAATGAATGAATGCATGAATGACTGTTAGCCATGATGTCCCATGTCGGGCACAGGCCTCCTGTGATGGGGTTAAAACTCCCTCGACAGGGATGGCTCAAGTGTACTCGCTTGGTGAGCCAATCCAGGTGAGCTTGTCGTGTATACTACTTTTGTGACATGGTTAATAACCCTGTTCAACTTTAACTAGTCTCAGCACTCTGTTCTTTGTTCATTTCTTTCCTTGCACTGCACACATTATACTTTGACAAACACTGATTGTTATTTACACTATTTACCTACACTTTCTCAAAATTGACTTTACTATTTACAAAACTTATCTTACACTTCCACTAATACTGACTTTACTATTTACAATATCTTAACACTGATTACGTTATCTATTTAAAATGACCTTCCCTAGTTCTTTCTACAAAACTCTGTTCTTTGCTGTCCTCGACCATTGTTTCCCCGCCTCTTTGGTAAAAATGTCAGACCATCTGAGCCGTGGTCTTCCCTGTCCTCTCTTTCCGACGTAGGGGTCCCACATCGTGGCTGCATGGTCCATCTTGCCTGATGTAGTCTCCCCACATGTCCTCCCCCCAGGTCCACTTCTTTGCCACGACTCGTTCTGCTGCGTCACTAGTGTTCGCCAGTCTTTGTAGTGTTTCGTTTGTCATTCTGTCTCGTAGCGTGATGCCCAGTATTTTTCTTTGCTTCTTCCTCTGGCATGTTTGTATACTTGAGCGTTGTCTCTCGGACAAATTCCAAGTTTGACAACCGTATAGCAAAACTGGGATTATACATGTCTCTAGTGCCTCGAACTTGAGATTGCGGTTGATTGTCTTGTCCGTCCATATGAACTTCAGGCTCCAGAACGCCTTCCATGCCGATGAAATTCTTCTATTGATCTCTTTGTGGTTTCCTTTTGTGAAGGTAACTTGTTGATCCAAAAACACATATATTCAGAGACGTACTGCAATTCTGTGTCGCCCACTCTGATTGGGATCTCCTGTGAGTTTGTCATCACAGGAAGCATACTGCGAAAAAAAAATTGCAGTTACGCGGACTCGTCGTCATTCTGGTAAGCCAAGACAGAGTTAAATCTTCTATGTCAGCGATCAGTTCACGGCACATTACACTAACAATTCTGGGCATGACAGTAGTGTTCATTTCTTTTTATTCGATTGAAAATTTTGTCAGCACTTTATTCCTTCTATAGGTAGAACCTAGCGTTTATCGTAATCACACTCATATTTTGCAAAACAGAATATATAAAGAACGTCTTGTAATTTTATCTATTAATCCGTGGCACTGAGATTTTAATGCGTAAGGCCTGTAAGTTTAGAAAGACCTGTTGCGATAACTGACACAAACATGATCAGTATCCTTCCCATACCGGTTTTTATTATTACTAGACTCTCACAATCCATAATAGCAGCAATATAAAATTGAATGCATTTTGTTTCCAATATTAACATTGCACAACTGACATAAGTAGTTTCTGTGACTCTTAGCTCACAGCAGTATCCTGATCGTACTGTCATAATATTAAGATTATAAATGTCTAACTTACTTGTTGAAATATAGCAAAATATGATAATTATAACAGGTTTTTTTTTGCGCAAGACACTTGGGGATTAAGAATCCTCACTCTCAAAGTAGAAGTGAATGCGATGAGTGAAAAAATGTGGTAATAAATTCAAATTATCGAACTGGAGATTAATTCAGATAATGTATTAATTGAATTTCTGCATTTAAATCTGAACTATGAGAAATTTTATCTTTCAACAATTTATAAATCAAGTGCAGTCTTCCGAAGTGGACTTAGCACATGATAGGCTTCATTTTTTGTATAAAATAGCAGAGCAAACAGACGCAGAAAACACTTACTTCTTTCTTTATATCACAGTTTTCAAATTTCAAATCTTCTACTTCCTGTGCAGTAATTAACTCGAACTGAAGAACTTCGAACTGATTCATTTTAAATTAATTTTTTGTGTTCCATATGTTTGTAATAGCTCGTCACAATATGTACTTACTGTGCAGTAATTGTCTTGGACAAAAGAAATTTCGTATAATTACTTTTTTCACTTATATTTTTTGTTTCATATCTTTGTAAAAGAGAATTATTAAACAATAAATCAGTAACTAAACTACTATACATTATTTTTTTCTATTTAGGAAATAATCCTGTTCCAGTAAATTTTCATTAAATAGGATTATGACTAATTTATAATGGACCTTCCCAGAATCAATCAGAATTAGTGAGGTTGTACTCTGTTATACAAATTTCATACCCCTATAACATAATGAAATGCCTCATATTGTCTAATTAAGCATAATATATTCCTTTGGTTCTCTGTTAGTTTTTATTTAACCCTCGCAACTTGCTTTAAAATTTCATACTACTTATGTTGGTTTTCTTTTGATGGCAAGAATATTTGTCAATGATTATGATATTTTATAGCTGAATGCAGTCTAGGCCTATATGCAGGATGATTCAAAACCTATGTTACAGAAGAATATAGTAGATAGACGGTACTATAACAAACAGTTTTCATTAAGCAATGAGTTTCCTGTCTCACACCGATACGTCGCTACACTTATTTCATAGTTTGTGTATGGCAGGCAATCATTCAATCAAGGGCCAGTGACTTCAGTCTTTGATGACTAAGCTTTCGATGAAAAAAAACAGACGACGCTTCACAACTTGTGCATTACAGAAGAGCTTCGAACTGACGCCCCCTTTCTTGTAAACAATACTGGCATCAAGTGATAATTATTACAGTATGTTTATAGTACAATTAATTAATTTAGTCTCATTACCTGCTGGAGTAGAAAGAAGAAAAGAAGCTAATTTTTACAAATACAAATAATTATTCTTGAACCTACGGCATTTTACTAATAGCCTAGTCTACATGGCAGTTCATGCTGTATTTGTGTCATTTCTCATTTTTTAAAGTATATTTTAACTTTGTTTACAACAAAACACTATCACTGCAAAATAATACAATTCTAACAAGAAAATAAGACTTGTTCTATAGCTCGAGCCATCCACAAACTCTAGCAATAAACATAGCAAAAATGAATATGTTATACGTGAATTGTAAATAAAGTAGTGGCAACACTGCCGGAAATGGGCCATGCGCACTCTAATGCGATACGAGACAATTGTGATCGTAATTGAAGATAATTTCGATGTATTGAATGATAAAATGATAAAACCGGTTGCTATGACAACAGATGTTATTGTGCGTGGTTAAATGTAGATCACCATTTTTAACTCTTCTAAAGCATCTTTATTAAACTTGGGCAGTGATCGTGGATAAAAATTGTAGCCCGTGATAGAAATGCACGCCAATGTTATCAAGAGTTACTTGAAACTTGTGGCAACGATTCACTATTGTGTCGGACGGGTGCAAGGTGGGTCTCTGCATTTCGTACGGGTGGGAATGAGACGGCACATGTGGCTCGCACAGGTCGCCAGTCCATTTGTGGCGAACAAGTGGAATTAGTGCGAGATCTTCTTGCTTCTCGCTGGACTGTACGAGAATTATCCGTCGAGGTTGGTCTGTGTGGCATATTCTGAAGAAAAACCTCCACATGAGAAAAATTGCTGGGTTCCTCATAAATTGACAGAATTACAGAAGTGGCATCAATACGCAATAGCTCAAGTCTACCTACAGAGATACCACAACGAAGGGGACGGACGTATTCCTGCAACGTTACTGGCATTGACGAGCATGGGCACTGGCATACGAGCGTGAACTAAAGCATCAGTCTAATGAATGACACCACAAAGTATCACCACGTCCAAAAAAGTATGAAAATGGTGAAAATAATGTTGTAGTGACATACGAGTGTAATATCCACTTCCTCTGTGTTGTCCTTTACACTGCTTAGTATAGTTTGTTGTTCAGGCATTTGCAACGCTTGATTTTCAAGTGATATGGATGCCCACATTTACGAATTAGCTAGTCAATGTAGTCCATGTCACTATAAATCTGAAACTTGTATGATTCTTGTGTCTGCACCCCTTGAAACAAGGTCTTCAGGGTTTTCTACAAAGATTTTTTATTGAGATGGCGTTCCAGTTAACCAAGCAAGAACCACTGTAGGATCGGACGATATGCAGTTTGTTGATTTTCACATTCAGTACAGGAAGTGTCTTATATAACACCTTGGCAATAGCACGGCGGCGAAAAGTTGCAATCTGGGAAGAGTAACAGTTTTCACCAGTGCTACCTTGGATTTAAATCTGTACTGATATTTTTCCTCGATCGTTTACTGATCGTACATATAGAAATATAGCAATCTCGCTCGCGAACAAACAGGTGATCGACCATCTTTGCTATTGTTCTACGAACCGCCCCTCACGGCCACCATCTATACTATGGACGCGCAAAATTTCAAACTCTGTTCAATGATCTAGATATGCACACACAATTTTCATTATGGTTCCTTCGATATTAAAAATATTATAGCCAATTAATAATACCTAGTAACTTCCCTTCTGCACTGTATTTATGGCTATTCACAAAATATAACATTGTTGCAGTGCTCAGAAACCTGACGTGGTGGGAAAAATCTGATTACATATTCGTAATCAGCGCATCAGACTTGGTAATAATCGGGATTCTGTTTGTCGGCACAAAAATGTTGTTGACTAGTGTAACTATAATAATTGTTAGAGGTTTTTCACTGCATATTGTTAAAGCCATATAATGCCTATATGTTGAAACTAGAATTGAAATTAATATTGGAGGAGAAACAAATGATACAAAGAGACACATAAATCACGGAGCTAGACAAGGATGTTCATTATTGCCCGCATTATTTAATCTGTATATAATTGACGATGTCCCAATAAGATGACAGATGGAACTTAACACAAATTATATAGAAACGAAACGGAAATTGGTAACTTCCATTTGCTGATGATCAGGTGATAATGGACAAGTTGAAGGATGCTCTGCAGGAAGCTACATATAAATAATTACATTTAATATGTTTTGAATACAATAAGAAAATATCCACAGACAAAACCTAACATTTAGCTTGTAAAGGGAAGAATCCTATAAGAATCAAGATTTTAATAGATTGACATATTTTAGGTCAAGTTTTAAATTTTAATTATTTAGGATTTCATGTCGATCTCAATACAGAAACAACAATTTCAACAAATACGTGGCACAAGAACTCTAGGTGGAAAAGTGAGAAGAGACATTTTATTGAGATTATACAAAATGATGGCAATGCCTACAGTTCTATGTGGATCCGAATGTTATACATTGACTAACCATCAATAGGAAAGACTTGAAGCAGCAGAAATGCGCTTTTTAAGGACAGTGGCGGACTATAGACTAATAGATCATAAACGTAACACGAAAAACTACAGACATTAGATATCAACACAAAAAATTAAAGAATACCAACTTAAATGACTGCAGCATACACAGATAATAGCACAAAACAGAGCCCATAAAATAATATTAAATTACAGATCGACAGAAATTAAAAACTGAGGCCGTCCATGCAAGAGATAGAGAGAAAAGTTTTAATCAAAGAATTTATATAAGAAAATCATCACACACAATTTTCAATTGAAAATATATACAATCCTGAAGCCGGAACGAGTCGAAGGGCCCAATAAATGCTGCTGCTGATGATAGTGATTAAATTATTCCTACTAGCGAAAGTAGCCCTACATACTGCCTTAATAAGTGGCCATTATGGGTTCTAAATATCTCCATTTCAGCCTATTTTGAGACTGATAAAAAGAATATTTTGTATTGGTTCATTATATATGTTTGCCGAAAAAATATTTAATTTAATTTAAACATTATCTGAGAAGCAACATTTAAACATTACAAGCAAAACTGAAATTATAATAAATCAAAATAACAGTATGCAAGATATGTTACATACATTAAACATAACTGAAACATAGATATAAAATATTTATCTATACAATATTAATTTAAATAAATTCAATCTTCATATGGTCAACAATCGTGCAGTATTGCCGTATAGATAGGCAAAGAGAAAAAGAATAGGCAAACTATAAAGTTAAGTAATTAAAACAAACTGGGATAAATTGCAATATAGCGTAAGTATCTGCAATTGACACAATTCATAATATTCATAAGTGAGTAAAATAATTGTTTGAATGAAAGACGGGAAACAAGTCGTACACTTGGGATAAAAAGAAGAGAGGTTACTTGAAAGAAAAACTCAATGAGGTAGAAACAAATAGTGACAATGAAAACGTTAGAGATTTATATGCGTAAATCACTTCGTGATTTAAGACGGCGCTTATTCCGTCGGTTCCCGGCCAACTAGTCACTCATATCGAGTGCACCTCAGCACATGTGTGGACTTTGGTCCTGCGTTCATAGACATCTATGACGTAGTGCAGAGGGCGGCCACTAGAGGGAACCCAAGAGTTAGAGCTTAATCTGAGACGATTCTAACCGGCGTCGGAATTGTATCCGGTGTGGCTTAGTGGATAAAGCATCAGCACGTAGAGCTGAAAACCCGGGTTCAAATCCCGGCGCCGGAGAGAATTTTTCTCCGTTCCATTACTCTTTCATCTTATTAATACAGTTTTGTTCGTTGTTGCTTCTCTTGAGATAAAAATTGTTTTTTATGAAACATACCTTACCGTATTTGAGAAAGCCATTAATTTAATTCCCAATATGCTCAGTCATTTTAAGAGAGCAATCTATTCGTTCAATATTCATTCATAGTGTTTGCCCAAGGGCAATTCTTTCACTTCTAACCTAGTATTCTCCAGTCTTTCCTATTTTATGGTTTGCTCTTAGTTTCCGAATGTGATCCATATATCTCAATGTCATCTGTGTAGTATATTATGCATTTAGATAATAAATTATTGAAATAATTTTAGTTTTGTCCTTTAAACGTACATAAATCTGATCCGAACAAATGTAACTTTTCGTTCTGCAAAAGAACTTTACATTGTTATACTGGCTCGGATGAGATTTCTGCACATTTAAGGGATAAAACTAATATTATTTCAGTAATTGATTATCATAATTCATTGGTCTCTTAAGATGACTTAGCATGTTGGAAATTAAAGCAATGGCTTTCCCAAAACTAGCTATGAAATGTTTTAATATAAAACAATTTTTATCTCGAAAAGAATGGAACACGAGCAAAATTGTATTCAACCTTTTGCTTGAAATATCTCTAAGAATAACTTTCTGAAATTAAAGACCTTACATACGATTTAACCCAAGAAAAATAGAATGGAAGGTACTGGCCAAAAGAGCCCTCCCGCACTGCTCGTGTCGTCATCTGCCGTCAAGGCTTGGCCTTTAACATGCCTCGTACTATGGAAAGCAATGCACCGAAGATATATTTTATGGCACTCAAAAAAAGACTATTGTGATCCCAAACAATTTTTCAATTATTGTAGGCTCTTTAGACATTGCTAAAGCAACTATTTCTTTGCAAATAGCATATTAAAATAATGCAGAGTAACTCTCTAAGAGGAATATTATGTTATTGTGCCCACATTATTCAGTTGACGGTTTTCTTAATTTTCTTCACTGTTTTACTGCTAGTTGTAGACGATATAGTTTTCTGCCCTTGTCGGCATTTGTTGAGAGAGTTCATGATGATCGACCTGTGGAGTATCGTTCAATAAAGAATGGTTTTATAGGCCTAATAGAAATCTTTTCGTTCAGTATATTAGCAAATGTTGTCCTTAGTTTTTGAACTTGTTTAATGTAGTCCCATGCTATTCCTCAAAACACATACCAAGTTTGTAAACCACACGAAGCCAATCAACAGAAGGACAAATATTTTTCCGTGAAACATGCTATAACCAATTTGATTTCTTACTTTCACAGTTTTTTTTCCTTCACTATAGAAAAATTTGTTTGTAGTGTACACACATCAATATTTTTTCGTGAATCGGTACGAAAGATAACAGGCTAACATTTCAATAAATTCACATTTTTCATAGCCTAATTAGTAATTTATTTTAAGACATCGATTTAACTGTCATTGTTTAACCCGTTGTTAATCGTACGTTTGTTTGTTGATGTTTGATAATTCAGTGTTTCTTAATGAGTGCAAAAGATATTAGTTTGTAAAAAAGCCTTGTAGTTATGCATCAGCATTATGTAAAACAGGAGAAAAAGTTATGTTGATAGAAATGTAATTTACCATCGATTTACTTCCTATAGATACTTTAAGTAACTTGTTTTCAATATACTCTTCCAATTCGTAATGCAGTTGTAGAGTATTTCTTAGTGTGTGTGTAAAAAGGATTAATTTACAAAAATTATTGCACTTGTGCAATAACAACATGTAAAAACAGAGGGGAATATTAATGGTGATAAAACATATTTTCCAATTGACATCCAAAGGCACAAGCTGTTCGTGAAGGATGGATATATTATTTTGCGTAATACAGCAGATAGTTTTAGACCTGTAACATCGTATATTTGTTCGAACATTTCGATAATTCTGATTATGATCGCAATTTTAAAGCAGAATTATTAGTGTTATCACAAAAACTGAAACTAAATAATTCGGCCGAACCTCATTTATTGTTCTTTACTAATACACAGTGTTATATTTGGAAGGACGAATGCGATGCAAAGGTTTTATATAAGCAATAGAAAAAACTTTTATGTGAAGTGTTGAAGCCAGGTATGTACAGTTTCCCTAGAAAAGAATGAGACGATTGAATATTCCTCAGTCTCAGATGTAAGACACTGTGCATGATCGGAGACCAGAGCACTGATACACAAGATAACGAATATTGAGGTACTTAAACTCAGGCTATTTGGTTTGTTACTAGTATCTTTCCGAAATTCACTTCAAAAACTATAAGAAATATGGTAATATGATGTAAATAATAGATAAATATATACATAAATCGTGTAGTTAAATCAACCTTTGAACCTTCATGACTACATCGACAATCCACTCAGAAAGGACAGCTTTCGTGTCGTTTCAATAGCTTAGACGCTAAGACTTCTGCGTGTTGTGTAGAAGAGTGCGAGTTCGATTCTTAGTCTACACAACGATTTTTTTTGTCTAAGTAACGTTTAAAAGGAGTTATACAAAGTCCTAAGATTAAGTATTAATGATCGCAAACAATACAAAATTACAAATTGTAATATTATAAACGTTAATTTAATGAATGAATTTACACCATATATATATATATATATATATATATATATATATATATATATATATTAAAAACTAACAATAATCATAATAAAATGTTAAAAAAGTATTCCTAAGCCACACAGACAAACTTTTCCGAAGGTTTAGATTCCGTAGGCCTATGCCATTCGTTGAGTAATTATTACAATATTTTATTAGTAGCTTTCCCATATATGTAAGAAATGCACTCGCACAAAACAATTTTTGTTAAAAGTGTGGCTTTTCACTATTTCGTTCTCACCCATTAAGTTGATTTTAACTATTTTATCTACTTGTTTGCAATAGTGTTTAATTTAATGTGCATTCAATTGTATTCATGTTATGATTGAATGAAAAACCACTGTTGCAATTATTGAATAATTATATATATATATATATATATTAATAATAATTATTAAATACATCCGTTAAATAACGAATTGCAATTTCTTTTGCAAAATTTGAATGTTTAAGTTGTCAATAATATTTATATATAGCATACACTATAAGGCGTTAAAAAACAGGAGACGTTTCGGTTATACAGTGGAACCGACACGCTACTGTACTCGTATGAGCTACCGACACAGGACAGTGACATTAGCAGCAGTCCAGAATTTAGATCCCACAGCAGGCATTTGCCATTCGGTAAAGAGAAGTAATGGTATTTTGTGACCAGAGCTATGTTGTGAAATCGTGGCCTTAAGTGGCTGTCTTCTTCGTGACCCTTCTTCTGGTCCTTGTCCTTGTTTTGGTCCTTGTAACAATTCTTGTTGTATATATCATGGTACTTACTGTATCGTGGTTTAGGTTCTTACCGTTGTTCTTTCGCATTCCTAGTCGTAAACCATATCGTAGTCCTTATTGTAATCCTTATCGTGTTGTTTTCCGTTGTCCATATCGTCATCATGATCGTAGTCCTAGTTTTTCTCGTGATTGTTATCGTCATCTTGTTGCCTTTGTTGTAGTCCTAACATTGTCCTTCTTGTCTCCGTCATGGTTCTAATCGTGGCCTTGATGCTTGTCGTAATGCTTGTCATGGTCTTTGTTGTGTCCATGTCGTAATCATGATCGTTATCCGTATCGCGATGCATGTCCTGATCCTTACTGCGGTCGTTGTAATTCTTGTCTTTGTGTTCGTGCGTTTCGTGGTTCTGTAATGGTCGTTGTTTCTTTGTCGTAATACTTGTCGTGATCATTATTGTTGTCCAAGCCATGGTGTCTTATTTCGATCATTGTCGTGGTGCATGTCATGGTCCATGTCATGATATTTATCGTGGTTCTTGTCCTTATCGAGGTCCATATAGTGGTCCTTGATGTTTTTGCCATGGTCTTTATCGTAGTCATTGTTGTCTCTGTTGTGGTTATTTTCTGCTTTGTTGGGGTCCTTATCACAGTGCTTGTTTCCATTGTAATGGCCTCTTTCGATCTTATTTTCGTCATGGTCCCTATCGTGCCCTTGATCCTTCTCGTGTCGTATATCGTGATTCTTGTAGTTGCCTCTGTCTTTGTCCATTTCGCTTCCTTATATTGGTCCTAGTTGTCTCTAGCATGGTCCGTAATATGATAATTGTTGCCTTTGTCATATTTTTTATTGTGAACATTGTTGTCCTTGTCGTGGTCCTAGTTGTCACTGTATCGTTCTTTTGTTTATATCATGGATCTTATCGTGGTCCATGTCGTGATTATTATAGTAGTTCTTGTCTTCGTCCATGTGACGCTTCTTACATTGGTCCTTCTTGTCTCTGGCATAGTCCTTATTGTGATCCTCATTCTTTTTTTCATGTTTTTTTATCGTGATTATTGTTGCCTTTGTCGTGATCTTCGCTGTCATTGTAATAGCTCTTATCTTACTCCTTGTCTTTGTCATGGTCTTGGTCGTTACCGTAGTCCTTGTCGTGATCCTTATCGTAGTCAATGTTCTTAAAGTGGTTCATGTTATGGTTCTTATCATCCTGAACCTTGTAGTGCGTGTTGTGGACCATGTCGTGATCCTTGTCGTAGTCCTCGTCCTTATCATTATCGTGATTCTTATAGTGGTCCGTAGTCTCCTTCGCATAGTCCTTATCGCTGTCTTGGTCTTTATGAACCTTATCGTAGTGTGTGTCATGATCTTTATCGTGATACTTATCGTAGTGTTTGTCATGAACCATGTCGTTATTCTTATCGTGGTCCTTGTCTTTGTTTTGTTGTTGTCATGAGTCTTAACATCGTCCTTGTTTTTGACGAAGTCCTTATAGCGATTATTCCATGGTCCATGTCATGGTCCTTATCGTGATCGTTGCCGTAGATCTTGTAATGACTCTTGTTGTCTTTGCCATGGTCCTTACCGTGGTCACTGTTGTCCTTGTCATGTTTCTTATCATAATCATTGTCTTTGTTGTGGCCCTTATCATGGTCCTTATAGTGGTAATTGTTGCCTTTGTTACGATCACTTATCTTAGTAAATTTCGAAGTCCTTATCATAGTCATGTCGTGGTATTTATCGTAATCCTTGTCGTGGTGCTTGTCGTGTTTCTTGTAGTATATTATCATGGTCCTGATTTTGGTCCTTGTCGCGGTCCTTTTTTTCCTTCCAATAGTCCTTTTCGTGGTCCTGGTTTTTTTAATCCTTGTGGTGGTCTGTGTCGTGGCATAATCCATGTCGTGGTGTTTATCGTGTTTCTTGTATGTAACCATGGTCCCGATTTTTGTCCTTGTCATGGTCCTTGTTAACTTTGTCGTGGTCGTTACAATGTTCCTTCCTGTTTTTGTCATATGTCTACATTTGTCATTTCAAAATTAATATTGTTTTTGCACTTTGGCGAATGACTTTCGTGTTACACGGTATATTTCAATCTTTCATTAAAGGTAAATGATCAAGGACGTAAAAAGAGACTTACACCAGAAATTCACAGACAATTGATAAAATCTTGCACTGGTGTGCACTTTGGAGTAGGATGAAAATAGGCTTATGCATGCACGACCAGATGTCTTCCTGGCTACGTCGATATCGGGTGAACCGCGCTGTAGAATTTTAACTTCCGACGACCAAGAGTCGTCACATTCTTTTTAAGGGGAACTGTACATCAAATACATGTAGTGAAAGGGAAAACGCCGAAAATAAGATAAATTAAGAAGTTATTAAAATTCGAACAGTGAACGATAAACTGCAAAAGAACTACAAGTACCAAAAAGTGGAACCACCTTTTTTTGTAAGGAGCCCTTCCATTACTTTATGGTTTTACCTACTTTTGACGTGAATACGTCTTTAAAATCAGACCAACATAACATGGGCTACCAGGACGGACACGGCGATATAACGGGTGATCCATTCTGCAATAACACTTTTGAAATAAATGTAGTCTCGTTCGGTGGGGTATACGACTACGATGCGAGGCGCAGTTGGGGGCCCGAGTAATTGGCGGTCACTTTGGGCGTGGGTGAAAGTTTCCAGGCAGTATATCTCGCGACTGCGATAGGCTAGCGTTCTGCTTTTGGTGCCAAACTAAAGATCTCGTCTAGACTTGTCGATTCAAGCTAGACGTATTCACGTAAAACCCAACGCTGTGTTGCCGACACAACCAAGTCCGATTCTTTCAGAAAAATTGATATTGCAGGATAGATAGATTCCAAATATAGTAGGTAAGTTCATCATGTCAGAATTCGAATGAATTCCGACATGATGAATATACCTACTATCTTTGTAACATCCTTCGCGTGAATGAAATATGCATCTGTGCGATATGGCATTCAGTTTACGAAATTGATTGCATTACTGCGAATTATCTCTTGTATATCCGGGCTTTCCTCTCCTTACAGACTCAGCAAGTTAAGTAACTATATCGTACACAGAAATGAATCTAGTGAAATTTCCTTCCTAAACTGGTACTCAGTGCTGCAATGGTTTGGTACATTTAGTTATTTTTTTAAATTATGGTTTATTTAACGACACTCGCAACTGCCGAGGTTATATCAGAGTCGCAGGAGTGCCAGAATTTTGTCCCGCAGGGGTTCTTTTACACACCAGTAAATCTATTGACATAGGTATGCTTGTCGCATTTGAGCAAACTGAAATGCCATCGACCTGGGCCGGGATCGAACCCACAATCTCGAGCATAGAAGGCCATCGCTATACCAACTGCGCTGTCAAGCCCGACCCACATTTAATTGACTTATCTTTAAAACCTCGTAACTGCATTAGGATATTTAACTTTCCATTCTTTTTATACCCCAACTACGATTTTTTATCCATTTGTTGTATATAAAACATAGAAACATTTGCAGACTCATGGGGTTTTATCAGCAGACGGACTTTGAAAATATATACACATTTCGACAGTCGATAAAAATTGGACTTAAGGGGTTTTATAAATAAGTCGACTATATGTATAATTATATTCATAAATTATTTTAGTGGCTTATTTAATGACGCTGTGTCACCTTCTGGCTTATGCACAGTTGATGGAATTTATGAAAACGAGATACTACTTGGCGAAAAGAGTCATAGGGTTCACATGGGGATTACCTGAATTCGCCTTACAGTTGTAGGAAAATCTTGCACCCAACCAGGCAATAATCCCAAGAGAGAATCGAACCAATGTCCGAGCATATCTACAGATCAGTAGGTAAACCTTCCTACATCCTGAGCTACGCCGGTGCTATCTACATAATGTGTATTTAAAATAAATAATTCATCACATAATAACTGAATAATGCTTCAAAACAAGTATGAGAATCACATAGGTAGGGATACAAATTTTGTACCTTTAATTCAACAGATTCTGAATAAATTATATTTCGATATTTTAAATTAGAATTAACAGAACTATGTGTAGAAAAACGACCAAAGAAACATATTAAATCAATGGCTAGTCCTCGCTGTGGAGTATTGGTTAGCACGTCTGGTCTTGAAACGAGCGGACCCGGGTTCTAATTCTGGTTGGGACCAGTTCCCTGGTTGAGGTTTTTTCCGGGGTTTTCCCTCAATCAATTGAAGCAGAATAACTGGGTAACTTTCGGTATTGGACCTTGGATTCATTTTGACATAATTAATTCACATATAACCATATTCATCATCATCATCATCACCATCATCCATAAAATAGCACGGCTTAAGTTCACGGGGCGGCGTGCTGTACTTGTATAGGCCTAAGAGCGCTACCCAATCATTCAAAGAATAGGAGTACAATAAGCCTCAGACTGCAGTGCAATTTTCTTGTGGCCCGCACATGTTACTGGGGAATATAACAAAAATGTGAAAGATCATAGAATGGACGACAATGCAGTAAAATACAAAGTCAGCATTAGAGGAAAGAAGTGATGATGTCCAATATTTACTTATAGTATGTTGGGTGCGCGTGTTCATAATTGATGGCTTTTCTGCAGGAAAACTAGCATCGATATGTCAGAGTTATAGTTGAGTCGTTGTAGTGTCATATGCTATCACATATCCAAATGCTGCTATTCCTAGAGATCTTCGTCGTACTGAAAGTTGTTATGGACTGAGAAGAGTTTTACCTGACATTTGATAAGATGAAAGCATTATCTGATGTCCAAGGTAACTCTACTCTGTACAAAATTGTAGAGGATCTCCAGAAGCAACGTGTACTAAATTACATATTTTGTGCATAGAGTATTTCGCTCCATCACATATGGAATGAAAAATGAAAATGAAAAATGCTGCCTGAACATAAAATAGAGGTTTTATTGCATTCTCTGGTGTGTATGATCGGAGGACGAGCGACCTGGTTCACAACAGAAGAACTAGTTGAGGTAATGAAAGTAGTTTTGTTTCGTTGTCTGTCTGATCATGCGCAGTACCTTCTTTCTGGGACTTAGAAGTATCTGTGCGACAAATCTGTTTTTCTGAGACTGTACTTAAATACATTTGGACCTTAACGTGGTAACGTTATTGTAAAGAATAATTATAAAATTAATTAATTAATAATAAACTAATAAATAATTTAAAAATTAAATAAGTATTATATCATTACATTTCTTATAACATACTCATGAAAACATAAACATAAAGGATAACGAAAACAAAAACAATATGCTTATATAACACAGAGAACATCCCTTTGACAAAGTTTTGACATAGAAAACCAAGATCAGAAATGAATAATTCTCCATTTATTGCACTTCATGCATCTTCAGATATGATCGTCCGTCCTTCGTACGTGATTACAGTAATATATATATAGTCTCACAACCAAAAATTCATGAATAAATGTATTAATTCAAGAGACGATCAATAGCGCAATATATAGGCCTACATATATTGATATTGCTATCCGATTCATAAAAATACTATTACCAACATTACAAAAGTAAAAACATATCGAAATAATTATGTCGCAGTTACCAACCACGAACCAAACGAAGAAAATGACGTCATTAATGATGTCATAAATAATCACTCATAATAACCGAACTACGTTACTGTATACTATACTAAACCATATTTCTTGAAGATGACTGAAAACATTTTTATTTGCGCGACCGGCGTGGCTCATTCGGTTAAGGCGCTTGCCTGCCGGTCCGAAGTTGCGCTGGGGCGCAGGTTCTATCCCCGCTTGGGCTGATTACCTGGTTTGGTTTTTTCGAGTTTTTTCCCAACCGTAAGGTGAATTCCAGGTAATCTATGGCGAATCCTCGGCCTCATCTCGCCAAATGTCATCTCGCTATCACCAATCTCATCGACGCTAAATGACCTAGTAGTTGATACAGCGTCGTTAAATAACAAAAAAATGTATTTGCCACTTTATTTGGAAGTAACGCATAAACAGTGTCACGTAATGGTAATTACTGAATCCAAGAATAAAGAACAACTGGTGAAAGAATGCAGAACAATGCTTTAAAATGCGTGTACTTATACATAGTCGTATCTGCTTGCAGAGACAATGAAATACTAAGTCACTGCTATAAGAAAATCTGAACAAAACACTCACTGTGCCGAGAAGAAGCAAAAAAAGACATAGAGACAGACGGACGGACGGACGGACGGATCAGTAATTATTTTTTCCATTGTGGCAGAATAAGAATATTAAAATTTTTACGTCGTACGTACATGTTGAGAGGAATACGTAAGTCGCTAAGTAGACAACTTTCACTAGTTTTTCATGAAGTCATATAATATAAGATTTTCTTACATTTCTTCTAACAAGGGAAGGGTTTCGGCTCGAACAGGAATTTTTGGTTAAAAATTTGTACAGACTCACAATGATGATGAAGACCGTAAAAGCATTCATTTGTGTAACTCTCCGTTTGGTTGGTATTGGTCAATACACTTCTTTAAAAATGTACATGAGGATTCTCTATAAAATGCATGAAACAGCATGGAGCAGAGCAATAAGCACAACACACAGAAGCAACATCTGAACAATCTTCTGGATTACACTCCTGTGCTGAAAGATCAAATGCTACCTGAATTACATTTTTGAAGTCCGAGACTTTTTCACGATTCACGTAACCAGCTGACTGCCAGGAATACTGAAGCGTTGGGCGGTATACTAGAGCAGACAACTGGTTATGAATAACAGAGTGCATTTTCATTATAAACACTCGATTTCCCAAGTTAAGTTCTGGATTCTCTGCAAGAGTCCTTATGCAATCTGTTAACCTCCGAGCATATATTTTGTATTGTCTAAGGAAGTAGATATTCAGAGGCTGGATATATTTAGTTTTTCAGGTGGAAAGATCATACATTCCACGTCCTAGCCTTGGAATGATTCTTTTGTTAATCTTGCGTCTTTCCCTTTCCCTTGTAAGATATTTCGTGGTAGGCCTCTAAGTTATTATCGTACTTATTATTTTGCTCCAATTTTTTTTTCCGAAATGCCATGTTACACTGTCACATAATTCACTGAAACATGTTTTCATTACACAAGCATCTGTTTTAGATCTGCAGCTGATTTCACTACCAATATTATATCGTCTGCGAACCGGAGGTGGGTCATTCTCAATCCATCTATGGTGATACCGTATTTACTTTCGCAATTCAGCTTCCTGAATTGGTTTTCAAGCAAGCATGTGAAGAGCTTCGGAGAGAGCGGGTCTCCCTGTTTCACTCCTCTGCCTAGTTCAAAGTTTTCGCCCTGTCTCTCCGTCATTATTCTTGCTTTACACCCCTCGTATAGCTTTGCTAGGAGCCTGGTGTATATGCGTGGAATCCCCTGGTTTGCGAGAGGCGTCTTATATAACTACCATTAAATTTCTCCTTGTGATATACAAAAATTCATCACTGTGCAGCAAAATACAAAACAGTAAGTATAGTCAATATATTATTAATGTTCGTGGTATTTGGTATTGCCTTATTTAGCTACGCTTTTCAAAAGTTGGGTTATTTAGTGTCAAAATTCAAGTTTGGAAAATAGTTCAACATTAATTGAGACAGGGAGATCAAAAACCCACTAACTCCAATTTTTGACAAAATTGAGTTATTTACTGGATGGTGCTTTTCAGTTTGTCCCGCATGCGTGGAAGGCAAGAATACACTAATTTCGACATTCATCTGCATTCTGGAGCTGTTTTATAACTCGTGGAAGTCAGAACTCCACTTACTCCATGGAATAAGACAGTTTGTTTTGCATTCCAAGCTTAATTTCCCGGTAGATGGCAACACTATCGCTCAACTAGCTGAGTAAAGTGATACGGTATTCAGAATGTCACAAATATCTATGAATTCCATGTAAGTAGGACTATTAAAGGCACAGTATCGAGTCGATTTATCTCTCAGAAACGCAATACAGATGGATCATTCCCCATTCAACTAAAGCACAATTCAGCATTGCCATTGCAAAAAGAAAGCAAAAGGACTTGCAAAATTTAATGCAGTTTATTTCTGAGGAAAGTAGGATGAATTATCAAACTCTGTTTGCGGACAGTAATAATCTAGAATCTAGATGCACAGGAAGAACATGAGAGTGAGAGAAAAAAAAAACAGAATCTGTAACATGAATCAGACTGTGTTAACATTTTAATATTGGTTGTGGTTTTATTTGTGTATTTTGATGTGTTTTATGGTAATTTGTGATTTTCTGTCTCATATATTTGAAATTTAAAAAAATGTAGCAAAGTTAATCTTAATAATAAACTTCCCTTTTCTCTTATATTCTAATGTTTCATAAGGAAATCATGATATACACATCTTTTTTCTTCACATGGCTCATATTTATTCACTTTCCTTAATTCATACACTGTGGAAGTCAGAAAACCCCTAACTCCAGTAGTGTATATTTCAAATTGCAGCGTAAGATAATATAAAAATTTAGGTTTTGAAGTGTTTAATTGAAAAGGAATGCAATTTTAGACAATATTAATATATAAATGTATAATATTTAAAGTTAGTGAGAGAAATAATAAGTTTCTTCTCTCCTGTAAAATTTGGTTTATTGGAGTTAGGGAGTTTTTGATTTCCATGTCTCAGTTTTTGTCGAGAGATATCTATTGCAAAACATATTTCCACCACAAGCAGTTGCATCACAGTCTATATATACAGTCACGAAGCTTGGGATGATTTTTTTCCCAACGAGTTGCATTTCTCGCGATAGTTGCTAGCCGCTTGGAGTGCTGTGAGTACTAGGAACAATAGACTGTGTTACTGCCATCGTGATCTAATATAGGCCGTATGCAGACCATGTGACTCGCTTAACACGATCACGAAGGGAGGCGTTTCAACCATATAAATTAATTGGAATGCATAAAGAGTAACATATGTTTCTCTACAATGTAGTGTAATTCCATTAATAAAATTTAAAACAATGATTAGGGGACACTTCAGGCATAATTCCTTGCGAGTTAACCCATTACTGCATAAAGTTATTAATGACTTGAAAAATGCGTTTCTGAGTTTAAGTTTGCTAGTTGGTGACTTAAGAATGCTTTCTTACCATTTTTATCTTTATTTACTTTCTGGAATAAAAATTAACGACCGTCCCATAAATAGGACGCTATGCATAATGGTCAGTGATACAGTAGCTGAATAGAATAACCACTCTTTTAGTTCAAATAGTATTTATGTATTTATTATGTAGCAAATACATATACACATATTATAATCAGTGGTTCAACTGCCCTCCTCACACAAGCCTGCGCATTGCACAACACTATTTTGTGTGGTAAGGGTAGAAACATTTAGGGTGGAGTCCAATTTGACACTTGCTGCAGATGAACTTTGCTTTCCCTGTACAATTGCACACCTTCGCTTAGTTTCATTTTCAACTGGCCAGTGGTGTTGACCATCAAATCTTATGTCTCCTGATGGAATGGGAACAATTTTTCTTTAGTGGGAACTCACCCCATGTCTTTTCAGTACTGTAAAAGCCAGGAGGCGGCAAAAGTTGAGGAGCGGTTCTGAAGAGTTTTGAGGCATCATTTTTCTGTTCAGAAACAAAGCATTTACTACGGCAACATCAAGAAAATAAGCGAAGATGGACACCACTCTGTTGTTGCCGCTGTTGCTAACATCGGTACTGCCAACGCTGGTGCTGCTGTTTCTGTGCTAGCGCTGGTAATGCTGTTGCTGCTAGTGATGGTGCTGCTATTGCTGCTGCTAGCGCTGGTGTTGATGGTGGTGATTGTAAAAAAAATCCGTAGCTCTACAGCCCATGAAGGGCCAAGACAGACCAGCCTGCTGTTGGTCTCACGTCCACATGCCGAAACAGAGGTGGACTATCCTCCAACCAGAATGGAGGTATCGTGTGGTTAGCACGATGATTCCCCCCTTGTCGTTATAGCTCGTTTCCGAAACCGGATTTTCGCTACCTATCGTAGCTCCACAAATGCATGATGATGCTGGGTGGGCACCGGTCCCATACACTGGCCGAAATTTCATGAGACAAATTTTTCCCCCGTGAGGACAAATTTTTCCCCCCGAACCAGCGCGCATTCCGTAACGCGAGTCCGAGGCAGGATGCCTTAGACCACGATGCCACGGCGCGGTACGTTGGTGGTTATAGTAGTAATAATAGTACTTGTAGTTGTAGTAATATGATGGCCTTCTACCTGGAATTACCTTCCCTGTCTTGGAAATGTTCATATATTAGCTTCCTTCTTTTCGGACGGCAATAACTTGTGCGAGAAACCTCAGCTCCATTTTTTGTCTAATGTTCTTTCATAATCATTTGTTGCAGCTTTTATGTTAGAAGACTCTGGCATACTTTCATCAACAATGTCATCTTCATTATCATCATTACATATTTTTTTTGTAATTCCGCTTTACTAAGCAGCATTTTACCGCCAAGATTATTCAAATAAGCCTCATGCTCGTCGTCCGATTTATCACTGTATTTATTTGTATAATGGAATTTTCTGGAGGGGTCCATATATTAGACTCTCATTATTATTATTATTATTATTATTATTATTATTATTATTATTATTATTATTATTATTATTATTATTATTTTGATTTTTCATTAACCTCAGAATTTCACTCACGGTTAGACTGGAAATAAAACAATGTAATGGAAACCATATACTGTACATATTATAGAATACTACAGGAGTGCACACTGCATGGCGTCCTATTTTTAGGACGGCACTTTATTTCACCGTGTACCTAGCAACATATAAGAAAATTTTATTGTTGTTATATACCACATGAAAACTGAAGTATTCAACTCATTATGTGAAAATAAAAATCAGATTTCTGTATCACCATTATATTAACTAAGAATGAACTTACACGCGGTGCGTCACAAAATACTGTTATCCTGCCATCTTGTAAAAAATTAGCTGGAGTGAACAAATGTTCGCGCGGAATTCAAATACTGCAACACCATAATACAATGTAATAATTTACCTTCTAAACAATCCCTCCATCTGTACTAAACAAGAAAAAGTTCCATAGAAATCAGTAATTTACGCACGTCCCATTTTTAGGACGCTATGCAGTAATGGGTTGAGGTGTAATTTTATTTTTGGTGTGAAAATTACGTTGTTCTTATGTGTAATACCTGCCTTTATTTCCATTAAATATTGCGAAATTCTTGTACATTAATTTATGCACGATTCAGTAATTTTCAGTTTCACCGCACGAATATTTAGATATGTTGAAATTATAGGTTATGTTTACTATACCAGTTGCCCCTTTTTGTCTAATTTTAATTATCTCCAATGCCTTGCCATTCATGTGAAAATTATAGGTTATGTTTACTATATTTAACTTATATTCCTAAATTCGCAATCATACATTATAATTAAGCTTAATGTCATGTATGATACCCCGGATATTCAATTTGTCTGTATTTTAATAGCCTACTGCAATTGAGTACTGAATTATTGTATTTATCTACTACTTAAGAGACGAAGAAACACAATTGTACGTGCACTAATTTCATATGAGTGGTATGGTAAATGTTTTGTCTAAAATTAAGGAAGGTAGATGTGCTAAATTGAAATCACAATATAAATTCTTTTTTATTAAACCTCAAAATAGCTTCCATTCTAAACTTAAAATGTTGACGCGAACAGATTATGTGAACATGTAAAATTCTCTTCACATTAAAATAACATAGTTTTGTAATTATTTATGCAACATATTATGCAACAAGAAGTAAACGGAACTTATGGGCACATTACACTAAATAAATCTTAGCAATGATACGCAATAAAGTTATAATATAACATTTCACTGAGCTCCATACATTGAACTAGAAAACAGGAACAAAGATTACGGCCTGGTCTAGATAGAAAAGACATTGACTGTGCCGTATTTCGCATTTTTGTGAGAAGCTGTGTACACTGTGAAATGTTCGTTATCGGTTGTAATAACTGTAAATGGCTAAAATACAATAATTGAATAATAATATGGGACAAGGAGAAGTTTGTAATTCTATAAATTGTAAGAAAAAGAGGTCAGAGTTATCCTTCTTCCGAAAGATGCAGAAAGGTGAGTATATAAAATATATATACTTTATGAAAATAATATATAAACTTGATGTATTTCATATTTAAACAGTGGAAGGAAGGTGTTAATTTTTTTAAAAGAACACGATATCGAAAGTACAATACATTTTATGGTCTGCTAGGGAAAGAGTGTGTGATGAGGCGATAGTAGTGATCTTGGTGGTGAGCAACTATCTACGTTTGCATATTTAGTAAGTATTGAGCTTCATGACTGTATATATTAGACTGTGGTTGCATGTTTTTTTCATTTATGTTTTTCTTCTTCCTTTTTAAAGTAAGATGTCAACACAAAATTAATTTCATTTATCTTCGTTTCTTTTAGGAAAATATTCTTCGACTAAGAATTTGCGACAAATGTACACCTACATAAATATTCGGAAACTAAATATTTCCGTAATAACCTAAAAAGTAATTATAAGTAAACACCCAAATATATATGAAGGACCAAATGTGTGCTTAAAAATATATTTTGTTAAATCAATTAGGAAAAAAAGTACAGTTAAAATTTCATTCCGTTATATCAAAATGATGTTAAAATATGGAAGTGAAACATGACTTTTGAGTTCAAAAAAAAAAATAGAAACAGTACAAATGCGCTTTTTTGAGATCAACTCTAGGAGCAAAACTAAGAAACAGAATCAGGAGTGAAGAGATCAGAATACAGTTGGAGAAAGAGAACATAGTAATTGAAATATTAACATATAAAGAGAAATGGAGACAACATGTACAGCGGATGGCCAGTAGTACAGTAGATACTAATATAGTGCCCTACTGTATAAGCCAAATGGAAAGAGCGATCTAGGACGTCCGAAGATGAGATGGACGGATCAAAACAGAATTTAGCCTCGGAACGGGTTTCGGCCCATTCCTTAATTTAGCAGAAGGAGAACAATAAAGAGAAGAACCTAAGTAGTATATTTTCCAAAAATATCTCATTCCGTAGTTAGGCAGGGTATTAATCATTATTATCCCATCCATTTTAAAATAATTTTCAAAACAGTAGCTAATGCTAATATAAATATATGAAACAACTGGGTGTGCACAAAATTAAAAAAGAATATATGTATCTTTTTCATTTGAAGAATTCTGATCTGTCCTAAAAATATGGGCCTACACCAAAATATCTGCTACGTCTTCAGTGTTAACAAAAACCTATATATCGCTTCATATCCAATTATTTACAATAAAACACATAAGTAATTCCCAAATTCTAGTCAAACAAATATTTATTCTCTCGTCAAATATTTCAAATCAATCATTTTTTAATTAATCAAAGAATCTATGAAACATATTTATTTGTTTTATTTACGAAATATTTTGAGTATTTTCATTTCAACGGGTTTTCTTTCTTTCAGTATTTGGAACAGTGGACCTCACATATAATATATAACGTGCTATCGTACTGCAGTCGAATGTATGAATACAATTCTGACCACGTGACAGAGCCAACACCGCGCTCTCAATTGCCCCTCACTAGTGCCTATACTGCTCACTGCTATTATTGGTCCAGTAGCCCGGCCCTGGTTTAAAATGTGGTGGCAAATGAAAATCTATTGTGTACTCTTTTTCCTATAAAAGGAATAGTTAGTGGTCCATAATAAAACTTGTTTTAATTTTTATTTTTCAGAAAGCGTTCAGTACTCGGCTGAAAGCGTTCCACGTCATCAACGCACCGTTCTTTGCTGGAGTTTTAGTCGATTTACTTAAATCTGTCCTGTCTTCTAAGATTGCGGCAAGGGTACGTGAATTACAACACATTTTTGACGTTTCATATTATGACTCTAGAGACAGTTCCTTGTCCCAGAAGACTACAAGATTAAGTATTAATAGAGTCTTTACGGTTTTGGATGACGCGTGTTCATCTAGCATGCGAAGTACTTGGATAATCACGTGACTCTTGTCTAGTAAATGTGGGGGGGGGACAACACTTTCAATCAATCATTCATTCATTCATTGTTCTGCCCAAGGGCAGGTATTTCACTGCAAACCAGCTTTCTCCACTCCTTCCTATTTCCTGCCTACCACTTTAACAATTTTATTACAATAATATTACTATTTCAAGTATTTACACTATCTTAAAGAACGTAATTCGATACTAATCAAACATTATTTACACTATAATGTACAGTTTTGTGTATTGTAATGCAAAGTATTTTATTTCATATACCACAGCCTTGTGTTTTTGTAAATAGTGTATAATAGTGTAAATAATGTTTCATCAATGTAAGTCTATATTCTTTATGAAAATGTGAAAATAGAGAAAAAAGATTATTACATTGTATATAATGTAAACAAATGTCAGATATTGATTACTTTCAGAAGCCGATTGTCAGAAAGACTGTTTTCGTCTATAGAATTTGATCTTTCTTCAAATATTACGTTTGTAGGATATTTATTTTTAATATATCAACTTTCCTTCATTATGTTAATCATTCTTTAAACAAATTGCCTTATTTAACACTATATTGTAATCTTTTAACTCTTAGAATTACATGTAACTAAACACATCTGCATTTTGCTATCACTATTATTCAATTGGTTATTTTAGACGCTTTATTAACTGATATGATTTTCTATCGTCTGAGTGAGATGAAGGCGATAAATCCGGCGAAATGTGTACAGGGTCCAAAGCCGAAAGTTACCCAGCTTTTACTCTTAATCGGTTGAGGGGAAAACCCGGAAAAAGCCTCAACCACATATTTGTCCAAATCAGGATATGAATCCGGGCCCGCTCATTTCGATTCCCGCACACTTTGTCACAGGTAAAAAGTACCACGGACTTCTTCTCACAGATTTTTTGTCACAGGGATATTATGTCACATCGGAATTAATGTCATAAGGAGAATAAATTCACATGGCTGCTTTGTCATGAGCAGCAGACTTTATGTCCTATGATTTTATTGAAATTTGTAAATAAACAGGTAAATGTATTGCGAGTATTACATATTCTACAAAATATTACGAAATATGTCATTTTATTGAAATTTGTAAAGAAACAGGTAAATCTATTGCGAGTATTACATATTCTACAAAATATTACGAAATATATCATTTAATTGAAATTTGTAAATAAACAGGTAAATCTATTGCGAGTATTACATATTCTACAAAATATTACGAAATATATCATTTAATTGAAATTTGTAAATAAACAGGTAAATCTATTGCGAGTATTACATATTCTACAAAATATTACGAAATATATCATTTTATTGAAATTCGTAAAGAAAGAGGTAAATATATTGCGAATATGGATATTTCATAAAATGTTCCTGAGGCAGTTCAAAATGCACATGACCAAGTGTTCGCATGTATTGTAAAGTCCTCTTTTCATCGCGATATTCCTGAGACCTTTAAAACAAACCTTTCGACCCGCTTGTCGAGTTCCGTGCATTTTTTTTCTTTTTCTTTTGTGGTGAATGTCCACTTTCCAGTCTTTCAATATCGCGATGTATTTCCGCGGCTTCATTTTGTAGATGTTCAGTTAGATGATAGATTGAAGGACGATCCTTGTCCACCATTTTGTTAATGCGGCTATGCCAAGCCTCACACTTGTTAGTTGTACGCGGCAAATTTAAAAGAACTCTATCATGATAATTCCATGTTTTCGGAGGGAACGTTGGTGTTCTCCGCCCTCTTCCTCCTAATGTCTTACGGTTCTTCTCCATGTTTCCTCCTTCGGGAGTTTAAAATTCGTTTCGCTGGACACTGAAGCAATCGCATTTAGAACAATCGATGAAGTAGGTTCCACAGACGTGGCAGCTGTACTCTTAATTTCTTCTTTAAATTGAGAAGCATTGCAGGTTTCCACAATCAGGAGCATGACTATGTTCTGTTTCTGAGAGCACAGATGCTCCATTCTCATCATTTGATATAGTAATCATTGACAACCATATCTGTCAACACGTCTCCATTGCACACCACTTTTTAACAGGCCTATGTGTGAGGCACATGTACCCCTTATAAATTAATGTCCTTGTAGGTATGAATTTCGTTTCATCTCTCATTTCGAAATTTAACTGTACGAATTTTTAGTTTTGTTAACTTGAATTTTGCTTATATTACCATAAAAGCCAATTCGTTTGTTGTTACCATAAATGGCATTTACTTCGTTGCGTACTATATTGCCAATATACAATATAAATTGGCAATATAAATATCGTGGCATAACGTCCATGTGACATAATTTTTAGTGTGATGTACTGTACCTGTGACAATATTAATATTGTGACGTAATGTCCGCATTACATTTTAATACACTGTGACGAAAAGTCTGCGGTTCGTTCTGGTTGTGACAGAAAGTTCGGACATGGCTAGTTTCACGTTCACTCAAGCTAACCGTTACTCAAGAGTGGTGGATAATTTTATAATTATTACTTCTATTATTATTATTATTATTATTATTATTATTATTATTATTAATTCTTTGTCCATGTATTGTTGGTCCCTATTACCATGACATGGCGCGTCCGTGTGTTGCGGAAAGAGGAGACGACCGAAAGATAGCTGCGAATATATTCCACAAGCAGTTGCGGACAGCTTGGTGCTGAGCGAAGGCCTAACAATCCATTACCGTAAAAAAATTGCTTGTTACGAAACTCCAACATAAGATGGGAGGATAACATTAAAATGGATATGTGGGAGGCGGGATATGGAGCTAGGGACTAGGTTAATCTTGGTTAGGGTAGGGACCGATGACGGACTTATGTGAGGGCGGCCATGAATCTCCGGATTCTCTAAAAGCTTTTTCTAAGTAAGTATTACTTCATTGGTCTCTATATTGCTGTTATTCATATCTGCTATGTATTTTTATAACCTAAAGACGTTAAGCATAGACCCTGCAGAAGTTTCATGAGAGAAGGATAACAACTAGTAAAATACGTTTCATGTGACTAACTGTAAGGCTTTAATAGTTGGGTTCGGTGATGAAATGAAGATATACTGTAAAATCTGAAAGTGACACCAATCGTGAACTACATCCAAGTTTACCAGAAAAATTGACAGGACCATATTAACTGGATGCCTCGAACAAGGTCCCTAAAGCCTTCATGCAACATCATGCATGTGGGAAAAGATCTTTGCTTCGTCCGATGAAGAGATGGCTTGGGAAAGCCAGTGTTTCTTCAAAGACTGACACTTAGAGGGATGATGATGATGATGATGATGATGATGATGATGTTGTTGTATTTTGTACTGATTGAGTGGAAGAGAAGGCCTTATGGACTTAACTCTGCCAGTAAAAGTAAATTAATGAAATAATTGCACAAATAATTTAAATTGCAGGAAAAGTCATCGTAGTATCAGTTATTATCACTATAATGCATTATAAAATGTCTACAAGGTCTACATTTTAATCATGAATAGAACGTCAATTGCAGGACAAAGAAGATGTAATTGTTCCCTGATAATATCTGTGACACGCCACGAACATTACTTGAGTCCCGCAAATATAGTCTATGTACAGTACAACTTACCTGAACTCAGTACGTCCTCGGCTAGAACACGGTCTCTAATTTATTCATTCATAGTGTTCTGTCAATGGGCAGGTCTTTCACAGCAAATCCAGGATTCTTTAATCTTTCCTATTTTCTTCCTTCTTCTTAGCCTCCACATACGATCCATAAATATCTCAATTTTGTCCATCATCTGATATTTTCTTCTGCCCCGAACTTTTCTTCCGTTCATCATTGTTTCCAGCACATCCTTCAGAGGCAGTTTCTTCTCAGCCAGTACCTGGTCAATTTATTTTTTTTCTCCTGATCACTTTCAGCATTATTCGTTTTTCACCTTGTCTTTCTAGCATAGCTTCATTGTGACCCTTGCTAAAAATATATAGTACTAGCTCACTATCTATTGCTAGTTGGTAGATGTAGGCAGATTCGATTTAAAACAGTGACCAAATCATTTTCAAATAAGAATGTGAATGTGTTCGTAAAAAATAAGAAGAAGATGGCTTCTAAATTAACTCATTTCTGATTAATAAAGTTATATCGATTACCATAATTCATGGGGATTGAAGGGAATCTTTTCCAATATGATGCCCCGGGTTATGTGGCTGATAGATCTAGAGCAGGCTTGCTCAACTTGATTGTCTTTGGCAGCCAAATACGATTTGGGCAGCCTGAACAAGAGCCAGATCACTTCGAAAACGTTGAATTTTAGGCAATCCCAGTTCATATGTACTCAAATGAATAAGGATACGTTATTAGGTATTATTATACTTACAGATAGTATGCAATATGTTTAATCAAATTCAAATTTGCTAGAGTAAATTACTGAAAATAATATTTTCAGAAAACCAGAATACGAATTCTAATCAAATTTATTTACAGAAATATTACTGCAAAATTATTCATAAACATATTTCAAATACCATAAAAGGTAAGTTTATTAATCAGCAAAAGGGAATTAGTCAGCAATTTTTTATCTTTAGTATTTTATTATTTAATATTGTTTCTGACGTAAATGGCTGCACTGATTTACCATTTCAAAACCATAAAATTCAGTTGTCTAAAACAATGGATGTTATCTAGACATGACTTTCCACTTCTGAAATCACTCAGCTCTTCGCTTATTGCCAATAAACTCTGTTATATTTTATTATTCAAAATATTCTTTCCAAATTTAGCATATTACTTCTCTTTGTACAGGATCGTCTATCACAGTTCTTTAATACTTAATTTAAATAGGATACATTCCATTAATATACCATCTTCTCTCCCATTTCTGTTTCGTTAAATACCTTCTTTTAATACTTAATCACAGTGTTACATTCATATTTCAACAACTCCATTCTCAAGTTGATCTAACCTAGTGCCTTAATGTTTTTCTTTTTTTTCCTTTATAGAATTTTCTTTGTGTCTTCCTCTGTCGTTTATATTATCCTTCTTATGTTCATTCTTTCGGTCTCTAACGTTTTCTTTTATTTTCTGTCACATTTGTACTTGGTTTTTCTCCATTTCTGTTTTCTATCCAACAACTACTTCATGTACGCTCTTTTCTATCATAGTCTCCAGGTTGTCAATGAATTTCTCCATAAATCTTGTTCTTTTCTTCTTTCTACAACTACAGCTTGCTTAGTTGCCTCGAAAATAGCTGTTTTTAGATAACTATACATTTCTGTAGGAGTGCCTTCTATTTGCGATTAAAGATTATCCTTTACCATATATTGAAATATGAATTTGATCCTGGTTTGCTTAATTTTTTAGAGGATTTATTTGCTTATAAGTAATCCTTCTCCATTATTTAAACTTTGATGCCTTCCTTTTTCAATATCCTATCTTACTTACCAATATAGATTTTACTGTCACGTTCTGGTTGTCTGTATACTCTAACATATTTTATCACTGTTTTCCGTACTTTTCTAATTATTAAAGGGACAAGGTGGTTAGATATGGTGAAAAATAGTGCATGTTCATTTTTTCCTTTAAACAACCATCCTACCATCCATCTATCTATTATTCCATCCAACCATCCATACTATTCCAATTTTTATTTATTTATGTATTTTGACATACTTAAAACCATGAAGCCTTCTCTTTCGTAGTCACATATGCTCAAATACTAATAATGGCAGCAGTATTAAGTTAATGATTATAAAACTTGAAAATAAAATCATTATCTAGCAGGTTATTCCTTTACGTGTGAAAAATACATTATGTATACATAATATTTAACGCGCATTTATGGTCCTGTCGGTTGTTGTGACGCAATAATGCAATTTTCAACCTCTGATGCACAAGGTTTTAAATTAAACTAAATTTTGCAATTTCTAGCAACTTCAATTTCTTACATTTATTTCGTATAGCATGTTGTATATCTTTGGAAATATTAATGCTACATTCATAATATTCGGCATACATAGGCCTATTGTTTAGACTCTTAGAAAACTTTCCTCCATTCTATGAATTTGTTATTTTGTTCCAGTTGAAAAAAATGTCTCCATAATTCTATAGAAGTACTACTAAAATTTTTTGTTAATATGCAAATCTTTATCTTAAAAACAAGAAAAGCATTATACTAAAATTGTGCTAAGGCATTATAAGAAAGTCCTCTTAGACGCAAATTGTTGTAAAAATTATGATATTACGTGAGAAAATGGCGAGATGTATTCGTTTCAGTGGATTACTGTACCCTGTTTTTCTATAAATATGTGCTCCACTTTTTAAAATCTAATCTTGAATTTTAGTTGTTGCAGTAATGATAATTCTACACAAAATTATAAAATTGTGCATTAATTACGAAAAATTCCAACTTTACCTCCCGTTCCTCTTAATAAACCTAATATAAACATGGTACATCCTAAGTAAAATATTGTACATTTCAACGCTGGAATAAAGCAGGCCTATTAGTCACTACTCATTCATGTTGCTTACAGAAGGTGATTTGTCTTCCTCCACTGCTATTTATTGTTTTTTCTTCGAGTGTCCAATCACTTCTCCTTCATAATTTCATACCCTACTGTTCAGATTTCCAAACTATACCTAAGCACATAATTTCCATACATTTTGTGCTCTATTCTGTTAGTCGCTTCTCTCTTTGATGTACATTTATTTTTGTGAAACAAAACTGTCTTACGTTTCAGGTATATGCCCATGGAACAGACCTCACCGAGCTTCACAAGCAAGTCCCAAAGGAGAGTCTTCCTACAGAAATGGGAGGATGCGGAGGCTCTATTATAGACAACTGGAGTAAGATTTCCACTCTCAAATTCACATATCATGTGTCTGTCACTACATCTTAAAACTATTTCACTTATAATTTTCGCTGACATAATTTATCCCAAAAATAATGTAAAACGCTATAAATTAATTTTATAAGAAGCTTTCTTGTTAAGCGAACTTCAGACATTAAATCAAACACGGAACTCGGACATGTAATGCTGGCACGTCACTGTAAATTTCAAAGTAAAGAAGGTGAAGATGTGATCGTAATGGTGATATTGATAATGATGAAGCATGTAGTTTTATTTGAATTGGTTATTTTACGACGCTTTTTCAACTGCCATGGTTATATAGCAGTTTGAATAACATGAGGGTGATAACGCAGCGAAATGAGTCCAGGGCCCAACACCGAAAGGCATCCAGCATTTGCTCTTATTGGGCTGAGGGAAAACTCCGGAAAATGTGTCAACCAGGTAAATTAGCATAACCAGGAATTCAACCCGGACCCGTTCGTTTCACGGTTACACATAATAATCGGTACTCTACAGTGGACATGAAGCATATTAAAATGTCAATATTTATTAATTATGTTCGTTCTCTATATATGATTGTAAACCTAGAATATTCTTGAACCTCACAATATGCATTATATAGAGTACATAGTGCAAATGGTCTGTTTTTAAATGAAGATAAAACGTCTGTATTATTCACTTTGCGCGTTTCGTCGATCTTGGAATCCACCTAAACCGGAGGGGGGCTGCAGATATGGGATCCCTCTTCGCGCGGGTAATTTCTACAGCATGGGGCAACGGAATCGAGGATCCATCAGCGGGCAGCGAGGCCGATGGACCATCAGCGGACGGCGGGGGCGAGGGACTACCGGCGGTCGGCGGGGGCGTGGGTCTACCAGCGGTCGGAGGGGCCGAGGGACTACCAGTGGGCGGTGCGGTCGAAGACCTATCAGCGGGCGGCGGAGACCAGCAGTGACGATGAGTTGCCACGGAGATTCAGAATGTTCAAGTAAGGACAGGCCTATTAAGACTACTGCAGGTTAATTGCCGAAGTATTAGAAATAAACTTATTCCGTTTTGGAACTTGGTCGATGTTTATAATCCAGATGTAATAATTGGGACGGAATCATGGCTTAGGGAAGACATAAATGACTCGGAAAATTTTAGGTTGGATTATAGAGTCTCAGAAAGGATAGAAGTGAGAAGGGAGGGGGAGTTTTCGTTTGTACTAAGACAGAAATAAGTAGCAATCTTCTGTGGATACATGAGGAAGTTGAAATATTGAATGTTCAGATAAGAAATGGGCGGGAAACTTTAGATGTAATAGCATGTTACAGACCACCCAGTGAATTAAACAATTTAACTTTGCACAAACTAAATGAATATCTTAATACAGTATCGGAGGACCGAAACGTAGTAATTGCTGGGGATCTAAACCTACCGAAAATTAACTGGAACGGGATTTCAGGTACAAATTCAGACGCACAGACCCTTGTTAATGAAATGATCTGGCGTAAAGATTTCACGCAGGTAGTAATTGGCCCGACGCGTGACAGTGCCCTCTTAGATGTTTACCTACTAAGATCTGTCTCTCTCTTTGTAAACTCTGAAAGTCTTCATAAATTAAGTGATCACAATAGCGTCTTATTGGAAATCTTCTGGGAAAACACAGTAGTCCACATCTGTGGAGTAACGGTCAGCGCGTTGGCCGCGAAACCAGGTGGCCCGGGTTCGAATCCCGGTCGGGGCAAGTTGCCTGGTTGAGGTTTTTTTCCGGAGTTTTCCCTCAACCCAATACGAGCAAATGCTGGTTAACTTTCGGTGCTGGACCCCGGACTCATTTCACCGGCATTATGACCATCATTTCATTCAGATGCTAAATAACCTAGATGTTGATACAGCGTCGTAAAATAACCCAATAAAAATATAAAAAAACATAAATCCGACGTCAATTCCAGAGTCTATTTGGAACTTCAAAAAAATCGATGTCCATGAATTAAAAAACGTTTCTACGACGAAAGCATGAGGACTTTATAAGCACTGAAGGAAATATGCGGAATGTGTGGCATAAAATGAAGAGTATAATTTTTAAGACATTAGGGGAGAGTCGGGTAGTATCGGACATCGGGTAGTATTGGACAGTGCGTTTCTTTCATCTACCACCATATGGTAGTACCAGAATGACATGGTTACGTTTCTCTATGCGACATCACAGAAACGTAACCATGTCAATCAGGTACTATCATCGTGTGGTAGATGAAAGAAACTCACTGTCCGATATTACCCGATGTCCGATACTACCCGACTCTCCCCTACTAAAATATGTACCTTCTAAAATAATTTTAAAAAATCCGGATCCAGAATATTACACTAATTATATTCGCTACTTAAAGAAAAAGGCTAGGAGCGCATTTAGTAAACGTAAGCGAAAGCACGAGCATTGGGATAAATTTGTCGAATTAATTAAGAAACTTGAGTGTGAAAAAAGGATAGCTCAGGAAAATTTTCTAAAAACCATTTTAAAAGATGATGAAAATAACAATTGGAGACAGTTTTATAATTATGTACGCAGGAGAGAAGGAAAAAATGAAACAGTACTGCTTTTACGAAATCAAAACGGAGAAAGTATAACTCATGACAAAGAAAAGGCCGACTTATTAAATTCCTATGTCATTTCGGTTTCTCAATAATAATAATAATAATAATAACAATAATAATAATAATAATAATAATAATAATAATAATAAGAGAGAGAATAACGAAACTAAAAAAATCGGAAGTCTCGAGGACCAGATAGTATTCCTACAGAGATTCTTAAATTAGGTTCCGAGGCCATAATTCCATACTTAATGCGTATATTTTATGTTTCCATAAACAATGCAGCTATTCCATGTAACTGGAAATCAGCTATAGTGGTACCCATATATAAAAGTGGAAATAAATTAGATGTCGGAAACTACAGACCGATTAGCCTTACATCTGTCATATGTAAAGTCATGGAGCATTTGATATTGGATTATATTCGTCGTGTTCTAAATGCGAAAGACTGGTTTTACAACCGCCAGCATGGTTTTAGGAAAAGTTTCTCATTTGATAGTCAAATTACGTCTCTGGTTCAGGATCTAGCGGAAGAGTTAGATAGAGGCGGAAGAATCGATGCAGTTGTGATTGATTTTCGAAAGCATTTCATTTGGTGCCACATGACATATTAATAGATAAGTTAAGTAGGCTAGGAATAGATAAAAGAGTGGTGTTATGGATCCAAGAATTCTTAAAAGGTAGAACCCAGAGAGTTAGAGTAGGTAATGAAATATCGGAAATTGGAAATGTAAGTTCAGGGGTGCCACAGGGCAGCGTTCTGGGGCCATTACTCTTTATAATATACGTAAATGACTTATGCCAGAATATTACATCAAATGTGAGGCTATTTGCAGACGACTGCATTATCTATAGAAAGATTAAATAATTCAGATGAGGATGCTATTCAAACAGACTTGAATAAATTTTATAACTGGGCGTTAATTCATAGGACGAAGATAAATGATTCTAAAAGTAAATCTATAACATTTTGTAAAACCCGAGAGGAAAATAGTCTTACTTACGAATTCAGTGGTATTGTAATTCCGCAAGAACAATGTTATAAATACCTAGGAGTGTATCTAAACTCCAAACTTTCTTGGGGAGAGCATGTTGATCATGTTACGGGTAAAGCATGGAGGGCACTTCACTTTATAATGAGAATCTTGAGAAAGGCTAGCCCCAAATCGAGCGAAATAGCACATCTGACGTTAGTGCGACCGTTAATGGAATACGGAACTACATGTTGGGATCACTATAGAATATATCAGGTAAATTCCTTAGAAAGAATCCAGTATAGGGCAGTTAAATTTGTTAAAGGTAAAAGAGAAGATGGAAACGATACGATAAAAGAAATTAAATGGAAAAATTTGGAAAATAGACGTAGGAAAACTAGAACAAAATCACTGTATAGAGCACATCTAGGTCAGAAAGCATGGGTAGACATAACGGCTCGGTTAGGAAAGCCAAAGTACTATGGTAGGAACGATCATGATTTTAAAATCAAATGTAGGAAACAGAAAACGGATGTAGGTAAATTCTCATTTTTAAATAGAACTATAAATGATTGGAATGACCTACCTGCAGTAGTCTTTGAGGGCTGTCCTTCCTTAAGGAGATTCAAGAATAACTTAAAAAGTTGTGTATAAAGTGCAAATTAAAATTAAGGTGACATTTAACATTTAATTTTTTAAGGTGGCATGTATTTATTTAGCCTGACTAGTTACTTCCTTGGTTTGAATTGTAAATTATTTAAAAATAGCGTGTAAGAGGGTCTTAGACTAGAAATGTTTAGCTTAAATGTAGTTCTGTTTATAAGTATGCATAAGGGTGTAATTATTTGACTTATTTGAACTGTTGTTTCAGTGAAGTGAGGTGAGTCAGTGAAGTTACGGTTTTACAGTGCAGTGAAAACTAGAACTAGTGATAATTTATAGCGTCAATGAAATATGTTCTATAGTGTCAGTGAAATGTGTTATAAAGTGTCAGTGAAATGCGTCATAGTGCCACTACAGTGAGTGAGATGAAATTAAAGTGAAAGACTATTGAAACTTATGTAGGGACTATAAATATGTAGTTGTATTGTAAAATTAGGTTATTTTATGTTTCATTATTAATTGTAATTATTGTGTTAAATTGTATTGTGTAATTCTTATTGTATTGTGTTTATTCTTATTTTATTGTGTATATAATTGTGTTGTGTATTGTAATTTTATTGTGTATTGTTTATATTACGTATACCACTGCCACCGGGTGCTTGCCCACTTGCAGTGTAAATAAATACATACATACAATATATTCTGTGCTTGGAAATATGAACCATTATAGAAAGCGTAAAATTTCTTTGACCTAATTTGATAAACGGTAAAACGACTGCTCACATTCTCCAAGACTCTCTTTGAAAAAAAAAAAAATACATAATTTTTTCTGCCCTCATATAAGGACTCTATATTTCTTTTTAGTCTCATACCACCTTAATTAATTCATTCATAGTGTTCTGCCCGAGGGTAGTCTTTCACTGCAGACCCAACATTCTCCAGTTTTTTCTATTTTCTGTCTTCCTCTTAGTCTCCGCATATGATCCATTCCAAATAGAAATGACCGGGACGAAATTCAAATACATACTGCTTAGCCATTTATACCCAAACCCACACTTCCAGAAGTCAAAATTGCGATAGAAAATCTGGAAAAGTACAAGTCTCCATGTATCAATCAAATTCCAGCAGAATTAATACATGATGGTGTAATCGCATTTCTAGCGAAATTTATGAATTTGTACTTGGTATTTGGGAAAAGAAAATTGTACCAGAACACTAGAAGGATTCCATAACTGTACCTATTTTTAAGAAGGGGGAAGACTAACTGTGTTAACTTTCGAGGAATATCACCTTTGTTGAGGCCGTACATAATTTTGTGCAATATTCTTTTGAAAAGATTAACTCCGTATGTAGATGAAATTATTGGGGATCATCAGTGTGGTTTTAGGCGTAATAGATCGACTATTGACCAGATTTTTTGTATTCGACAGAATATTGGAGCAAAATGGGAGTATAAGGATACAGTACATCAGTTGTTCATAGATTTCAGACAGGCATATGACGCGGTTAAGAGAGAAGATTTATATAATATTCTTATTGAATTTGGTATTCCCAAGAAACTAGTTCGATTAATTGAAATGTGTCTCAGTGAAACTTACAGCAGAATCCGTATAGGGCAGTATCTATCTGATGATTTTCCAATTGACTACTGGCTAAAACAAGGAGATCCATTATCCCCTTTACTTTTTAACTTCGCTCTAGAGTATGCCCTTAGGAAAGTTCAGGATAACAGAAAGGGTTTGGAATTGAACGGGTTACATCAGTTTCTTGTCTATGTGGTTGACGTGAATGTCATGAAACGATTAGGGAAAACACGGAAATTTTACTTGAACCAAGGTTTGCAAGTAAATCTCGAAAAGACAAAGTATATGATTATGTTTCGTGACCAGAATGTTGTACGAAAAGGAAATATAAAAATTAGAAATTTATCCTCCGAAGAGGTGGAAAAATTCAAATATCTTGGAGCAGCAATAACAAATATAAATGACACTTGCGAAGAAATTAAACGCAGAATAAATATGGGAAATACCTGGTATACTCGGTTCAGAAGCTTCTGTCATTTATTATGTCATCTGAAAGTTAAAATACTGTATATAAAACAGTTTTAATACCGGTTGTTCTACATGGTTGTAAAACTGGGACTCTCACTTTGACAGAGGTACAGAGACTAAGGGTGTTTGAGAATGAGGTTCTTAGGAAAATATTTGGGGCTAAGAGGAATGAAGTTATAGAAGAATGGAGAAAGTAACACACCACAGAACTGCACGCATTGTATTCTTCACCTGAAATAATTAGGAATATTAAATCCAGACGTTTGAGATGGACAGGGCATGTAGCATATATAGGCTAATCCAGTAATGCATATAGAGTGTTAGTTGGGAGGCCGGAGGAAAAAGACCATTGGGGAGGCCGTGACGTAGGTGGGAGGGAAATATTAAAATGGATTTAAGGGAGATGGGATTAATTTTTCACCGCATAGGGACCAATGGCGGGCTTATGAGAATGTGGCAATAAGTGGGTTCCTTAAAAGCCATTTGTAAGTCAGTTAGTTAGTCTATTATTCTGTATTTGATATCTTCTTTTGCTGTGAATACTGTGCAAATTTCGGCGTTCAACCCTGTACTCGTTTCGCTGACATTATCACCTTCCTTTCTCTCAGATGCTAGATAGGCTAACCATAGCAGTTGATAAATCGTAAAAAAAACACCAAATAAAAAAACTGAACATATCTGTAATACTAGATATAATAATAATAATAATAATAATAATAATAATAATAATAATAATGTTAGCCATCGGCGCACCTCAGTCGACTAAGGCGATTGACTGCTGAACCGGAATTGCGCTCGGGCGCGGGTTCGATTTCTGCTTGGGCTAATTAACTGATTGGTTTATTTTCGAGGTTTTCCCAGTCATATATTCAATGGCGAATCCTCGGCCTCATCTGACCAAATACCATTTCGCTATTACCAATCCCAATCCCATCGACGCCAAATAAATCAGTAATTAAAACAGTGTCGTTAATTAACAGTCAACTATAATAATAATAATAATAATAATAATAATAATAATAATAATAATAATAATAATAATAATATCTTGCTTCAATATAGATTAAGTAAAACAGCGAATTTTCGTCTTTATTTAGGTACAAGATATTACAATACGTCACCTAACTCAAATAATATGATAACCAGAATTTCTCTAGGAAATTCAATAGTTGCTTAAATCGGAACATTCTATTTTTGGAATTACTTTTTATTTTAATTGTAATGATATTTTATTATTTTAATTATGATTAGTAAACAATATACCCTGTCTTACTTATGGCAATATCTATTTTTATTTTAGTAGGTATTTTACGACGCTTTATCAACAGCTCAGGTTATTTAGCGTCTCGATGAGATGAAGGTGATAATACCGGTGAGGTATTGAGGGAAAACCCCGGAAAAAAACCTCAACCAGGTAACTTGCCCCGACCGGGAAACGAACCCGGGCCACCTGGTTTCGCTGCCAGACACGCTGACCGTTACTCCACAGGTGTGGACGGCAATATCACATGGTAATGTTTTGTGCTTACCAATTTAATAATTATATGAAGAATCCACTGGAAGAATGATGGATGTCACTTTCTTGTCGAAAATGAACCAAGACTGTCAATGCATAGCTTAAGACATATAGAATGTACATAAAGAGTTATATGGCATTAATACTGGTAGTCATTGTCCAGTAATGATCGGAATATCACAGTTAAGCTTTGAGGGCTATGCATTTCAAACTTTCAATCGCTTCTCCTGCAAAATGTATTCCAAATGACATCCATCATTCTTGCAGTGGACTCTTCATATATTAAAAAAAACATACGAAGGCGTACAAATAAAATCCGGCGGAAACTAATAAAATCCTTAAGACTTGGAAGTTAACCGTTGTGGAGAAGCAGTTAGCACGTCTGACCGTGAGAGAAGGGGACTCGGATACAAGTTCTGCTTGGACAAGTTATCTAATTAAGGTTTTTGCCGAGGTTGTCCCTCAATTGATTGGTTCAGCGAATTAAAGCAGAATTGCTGGGTAACTTTCAGCGTTTGACCTCGAATTCATTTCGTTATCATAATATTATCATGCTTCACCCCTTTCATTACCATCTCCATTTCCCTCCTATATTTCGGGTTTGCTCCGAAATTGGACCTGTGGGTATGTGGTCATTCGTTCTTGAAGGTAGTACTACATACCGTGGGCTGTCTCCCGGGCTCATGATAACTCGTGGGACTGACTGGGGTTGAGGGACCGCTGTGGGGTCTACGCGGAAATGTAAAAGGGATCAAGCAGTCTATAGGGGAGTTCGGAGGCGGCGCCTAGTAGAGATGCAGCGCATTGGAGGGGGCTTAGGAAATGCAGACCATTACATTACGAGTAATACAGTACTGCGAGAGAGGGCAGTCCAGTCCGTACCTTCGTCTTAAGGAGAACTAATAGAGGGATGGAGCCTTGGAAATGTAAACAAATTATGAGATTAACTAAACTATTAGGACAAATCGTAAAATAGCGAACGCTAAGCTCCGCCCACGGCCCCTTTCCACTTTTCCCTACAAGCTCACCACACACTCTAGCGGGAAAGAGTGGAAATAGGGGTTTAGGTTGGGGTGACATCTAGTGGGGGAAAGTGGAACATAAAGAGTGAATGCGGCGTCTACGAAGCAAACGAGAAACTTCGTTCTGTTTCCCTCTCTCTAGCCTCTCCTTCTCTCTTCCTTGCTTCATGTCTCTCTCTTTTTTTTTTCTTATGACTTTGCAGATGGTAGTATTCGATCCGTCGATCTTCCTAACGAAACGCACGAACGCTTTTTGGTCACGTTTTAGACATCTCGGTTATCGAGGTTAGTTGGTGGTAGAAGGGAAAATGAATCTATTTATGTTCAAGGGAACTGCCATAACGTATTACAGAAATTCAATGTGGTGCGAGTGTTAACGCGCGCTGGTGGAGCTTCATTGTGTCCGTGTCCAGCTTCGAGTACAGATGGAACGAACTGTTGTGATGAGCCGTCACGTGGTGGTTCCTGATTACAGCAAACGAGGCTCTGGTGACTATTCTGTTACTTCGAGGACAGTACAAAGTTAACAGGTGAGTGTTGTTTTGTTCAAAGTATGTGTTAGTTCGAGGAAATAAACGTATATATGAAACGTAAATATGAAATATGTGCGAGACGGCAGGCAGTGATCCACCAGTGTTGTTTTATTCAAAGTATGTGTTAGTTCGAGGAAAAAAAACGTATATATGAAACGTAAATATGAAATACGTGCGAGACGGTAGGCAGTAATCCACCAATGTTGTTTTATTCAAAGTATGTGTTAGTTCGAGGAAAAAAAAACGTATAAATGAAACGTAAATATGAAATACGTGCGAGACGGTAGGCAGTGATCCACCAGTGTTGTTTTATTCAAAGTATGTGTTAGTTCGAGGAAAAAAAAAACGTATAAATGAAACATAAATATGAAATACGTGCGAGACGGTAGACAGTGATCCACCAGCGTTGTTTTATCCAAAGTATGTGTTAGTTCGAGGAAATAAACGTATATATGAAACGTAAATATGAAATATGTGCGAGACGGTAGGCAGTGATCCACCAGGTTCTTTGATCCGAAGTGTGTGTTAGTTCGAGGAAATAAACGTATATATGAAACGTAAATATGAAATACCTGCGAGTCGGTAGGCAGTGATCCACCGGTGTTGTTTGATCCAAAGTATGTGTTAGTTCGAGGAAATAAACGTATACATGAAACGTAAATATGAAATACGTGCGAGACGGTAGACAGTGATCCACCAGTGAGCGTTGTTTTATCCAAAGTATGTGTTAGTTCGAGGAAATAAACGTATATATGAAACGTAAATATGAAATATGTGCGAGACGGTAGGCAGTGATCCACCAGGTTGTTTGATCCGAAGTATGTGTTAGTTCGAGGAAATAAACGTATATATGAAACGTAAATATGAAATACCTGCGAGTCGGTAGGCAGTGATCCACCGGTGTTGTTTGATCCAAAGTATGTGTTAGTTCGAGGAAATAAACGTATACATGAAACGTAAATATGAAATACGTGCGAGACGGTAGACAGTGATCCACCAGTGTTGTTTTATCCAAAGTATGTGTTAGTTCGAGGAAAAAAATGTCTAATGCACATTAATTTGGTTGTATTATGTTGTGTTGTAGAATATGAAATACGTGCGAGACGGTAGGCAGTGATCCACCAGTGTTGTTTGATCCAAAGTATGTGTTAGTTCGAGGAAATAATGGTATATATGAAACGTAAATATGAAATACGTGCGAGATGGTAGGCAGTGATCCACCAGTGTTGTTTTATCCAAAGTATGTGTTACTTCGAGGAAAAAGTTGTCTAATGCACATTAATTTGGTTGTATTATGTTGTGTTGTAGAATATGAAATACATGCGAGGCGGTAGTCAGTGATCCACTGAAGCGGGGCAGATAGTAGAGAGAGAGAGAGCAGGCGAGTGAGGTGCCGAGCGGCGAGGGTAGGGATAACTTCTCCTACTGGCGTTCGCTGTTTTACGATTTACCCAACTATTATTTCCACAGAATTAATATATCGTTAAAATTTTCTTATTATTACTGCTATTAACACTATCATCATCACCACCACCACTAACACCACCACCACAATCACTAAAAGATAGTTTTACTGAGACACTGGAGTGAAACTGGGTCAGCAAAAGTTTTGATCCATCCTCCAGACAAGAGTTAAAAAGAAGTCAGATATTTAATGTAATGCAAATAATGGATTCTAGGTAACTCCCGTGTCTTCGTTATTTTCAAGACTACGCCGCAACTGCTCTGTACGCCATGATGTACTCATACAATTAATATTATTTCTATAAATTCTTGCTATTAAAACTGACTTGGTGTTGTTTCAGACCCATGGCTGAAGAAACTCGAAACTTACCAAGACTGGTTCCTGCAACACGAAAACGTGAAGTCTGATGAGAAGAAGCGCTTAGGAGAAAATGCCATCAATAGCTTATTTAGGAAACTGGACGTTGACTAATGTACAGGAATCGTGTTACTATGAAGATGTGATCCAGGTGACGAAAAAGAAGACAACTTCGGTGGGTTTATGTAACACGGAAAGAAAATAAGTAGAGGACAAAACTGGGTGAATAAAAGGTCACAAATTTTTAACATTAGTAAAATTTTGGTAATATTATTTTTGTTCTCTATTAATGTGATTTGCACAGTACTGAATATTAGACAATATTCTACAGTACATTTAAAATATTTTATAGCAATAAATAACTTATTTATATACTTGGTGAAAGGAGTACAACTGAGTTAATTTCATGTACAAAATCTTTAGGTAGTAAGTAACTAAAACGTCAAATGTCATTTTGATGTTTAAATAACTGTTTAGCCGAAAAAAAGTGTCTGAAATTTTACTCCCATTATGATATAATTATTGAGTATTGAGACGTATGAGTGGTATGATATCAAGGCGTAAAACAATCCGAAAAGAATATTCCTTTCTTATTTCTTCGAAAAACGCTTCATTTGTGTAGCTCACATATTTAGTTTCGTACAGCCCCCAACCCCTTTCAAGGACGCGTTTTGTGTACCTTTAAATTTTTCCTCCCAATTATTCCCTTTCAATTTTTCGATTTTTCGTTCGACATCACTTCATCCCTGAAGAAGATGGCAGAGCTAGACGTCGAAAGCTTGGAAGCTAATCTCCAACTCACCTGGCTGAGAACCCGAGAAGAGTTATTCTATATCAAACGCCGGGAAAGTCTCAAGTCATACAATATTATCCATATTCGACATGGCCTTCGTGCAACAGTTGCCTATGTAGGATCGCGCAATTCAATTGTACGGATCAAATTCCCTAATATATCTGATATTAATTATTAGCTGTGCATTGAAGGAGAATATGTTCATGGTGTCCTAACATAGTGCTAATTATTAATATACCGCGAAAAATAGCATCGGCTAATGTCATCATTATTAAAGTATCTTAGGGTTATATGCATTTTGAATTGTATTTATTTACTGTATGCTTCACAGTAACCTATGAAAAATGACTTTCGTTGTTATAATAAACTAAACAGCTGATTTTAAGATGATTTAAGGGCTTTGAAACATGTTCCCGAAGCACATGAGAGATTGAAAAGTTGGGACACTTGGAACTGTTGATACTGATGCTGTAAACATATTCTTATGAAGCTGTTCCTTTGAAACTGTTACTTTGGAACGGCTTCGTTCGTGAAACAGTTACAGTCGGAATTTTTTCTTAAAATGAACAGTTTATCCCATCTCTAAATTCTAGTACAGTGATGTCAAAGCAAGCGCATTTTTCTGACCTTGACGTCGTGCGCGGGCATTAAGCGCTAGGATGCTAGGGGGAATAAGCAGCCTGTTGGATTAAATAACGGTGTTGCACAAACTTCAAACGAAACGTGAAATTTTATATCGTTATTTTTATATGGCTGCTTTCTGTTTTTTATTTTCTATATTATCTTTAAAACAAAAGTACTAACACCTATTCCTTAGCCTAATATTGCAGTTGTATTTTAAACGTCAATAACATAATAAAGAGTAAAGAAGGAATATTCACACAAATTCCATAATAACTACAACTATACTGTACTAAGTGAATTAAACACATAATTCATAAACAAAGTGTTATCCCAAAGAAAGACACTGAATAATGACATATACGTTGAAATTGATATTGATTAGCCTTATAAAAGTAATCAAAACAATATTATAGTACAAAGCAATGTTGTCTAGGTATATGTTTTAACTGTAACTAATATTACATAATAAAACTCTTATCGCATTATGCTTTTAGGTGATATTGGTGCGCAACTTTCTGTTATCAGAATATTAAATTATCTCGAAATCTCCTGAAGCTATAGAGCTGACGTTTTACCAACACATAGGCACATATCTTTTGTTTGTGAAGTAACAGTAATTGCTTTGTTAATTCATTTCCTTTCAAACATTTTAATACACTGTCTTCAGTAATACGTATTTACGATATACTAGATTTACGAAAACATCGTTTTAGTACCTGAAAGGCTACTAAACAAACATATCTGAAAATTTCACTTTTCTGTAAAAAGTTGAGAAAATATTCCTTTTGAATAAAAAAGCAAACTAAATACTTGTGAAAAAATGAGCATTAAAATTAAAACTTGCATTCTTATTATGCACTTATATATACTGCGGACGAAGGATTAGGGAAGCAGCTGGAAGTGTCTGAGGTCAGGAGCATAGACAAGACTAATGGAGGAAATGCAAGAGAAGACATGATAAGAACGAGTGAAGGAATGAAGCGACTACCAGATATTAGTGATTGTGAGGACAGAATAGATAGAGCTTTGGAGAGGTTATTAGCGAAGAAGAAAAGTGCTAAAAAGTGAATGCAAGAAAGTTAGGGGTGGCAAAAGTGTAAGAAAAGGAGCAGAGAAGAAAGTGTTAAGTGTAAGAAGATAGGGTAAGAGTGTAATAAGATAGACAATCAAACAATGAATACAAGAGAATTAAAGTGAAAAAAAAAACATCTGAACAAATGTGAAGTGGAATAAGAGAGAAATTGCAAGTGTAATTATGTGAATTAGATATTTGATGTTTTTCAATGTTATGGGTTGGGAGTAGTAGCAGGGGTACTATAACTGTAGGAGTATTATCGGGAAAGAGATAATACAATAGGAAATTTAGGAGCGAAGCGAAAAGAAAGAGATAAATATGTAAATAATTAGAGGATAGAAAAAAAAAGTGATGTAAGTGTTGTAAAATAGAGTAAACGGAAAAGTCAGCAAGTAATGTTGGAGAAAATAGCGGGAAAACAATGAATAAGAGTAGGTAGGATTTGAGGGTAGAGAAGAAAATAAATAAGTAACGCAAATTATTAAGGAAGGAATATGTAATATTTAACAGGTGAGTGAGAAATGGAAGGGAGACAGTCTAGGTAGGAGGGAGAGAATAGAAGAGGATAGAGGGGGAAGGACATATAGCAATTCAGTCATAACAGAACATTAGAAAGTAACCAAGAAATTTTCGGCAAAGAATACATTAATAGAAAAGAGTTATATGTAGAAAGGGATGGTGGATCGAAAAACAGAAATGTGAAGGTCCACCATAACTGTGAATTGTAAAGTTGAATGACAAATAAATATCATATCATATCATATCATATCATATCATATCATATCATATCATATCATATCATATCATATCATATCATATCATATCATATCATATCATATCATATCATATCATATCATAATGCACTTGAACTTCTCAGAAAAATCTAAAAAATTACATGAATAGGGTAACACCGCTTATATTGGACCACCGCGTAAATTGGACCGTTCGTATAAAACTTTGTAGATAAGTAGTGGCTGCAACCTAGCGATATGAATACGAACCTTGTGTTCTCACTACTTCCTGGAGCGAGTTTAGTTGCAGTACGACATTGTGGAGCGTAGTGACTTCTATTCGTCTGTTTGGAGTGTATTTCATGTTATTTTTGTTCTGTGAATCTGTACTTGTGAACGGAATACACTTTATCTGAGGTAAGTGCTATGAGTAATATGTAAAAGGCACTTAATTATGAGAACATTTAGATGCACAAGATCAATGTGGTATGAACAGCTAACAAGGCGTCCTTGTTGAAAAGAAAAATGGCGTGTAATCCTATATTGGACCGGAAGTACTTTCCTATATTGGACCACATACTTAGAGCGGTCCAATTTAAGAATATGATATAAAACTATTGGCTTTTATTAAATAAATGAATGTCAATGGGAGAGGTCGTTATGTGCGTACAGAAACGGGGACATGGGGTTTAATTGTGGAGTTCGCACTTATAATGTTCCAAAAGCAACGTTAAAACGTAGAATTGATGGGGTAAATGTCAAAGCCATAGAACATAAGCAGTCATTTGGAAGATCAATTGACCTCCATTTCTACTTTTCAAGATCAGAGAGCCACTACACCAGCTTCCTCCACTTCTTCTCTTCAAGATCAGAGAGTCACCACACCAGAAGTCGTAAAATCTACAAAAAGTGCAGGAAATTTCACCGTTGCCTGTAAGTACGAAAGTGAAGAGAAGGAAGACTGCAGATACAACAGTCTTGACTACCTCTCCGTACAAGTATCATCTGCTTTCAAGGCAAGATTTGGTCAACCAGAGGACACAAAAAAAAAAACGAGAAGAAAAGCTGTAGTTGGTTTTGTAAACGTGCAAACTTGATGAAGTTAGGGACATGATCCAGTGCATGAAGTGCTGGGAGTAGGCTCATCAAGATTGTGCCAAAGTGGGGCCGAAAAAGAAGATATTCTATTGTAAAGAATGTCTTTAAATTATTGTATATAGTACATTGAAAAATAATGTTTAATGGTCCAATTTATGAAAACTGGTGATCCAATTTAGGAGCATATACACCTAAATTGGACCTTTGCAGGCTTTCAGTAAAAGTTAAATTATGTTTTCTCTAATTTTCAAAATTACATTTTAAGTTCATGGTTCTATTGGTAATAAATGTGTTTCTTATATATAACAATTTCCTAAATGATCTTCCTTCCAATTCACTGTCAATGGCCTTAAGTTCTTAAGGGATTCAATATAGGCGGTCTTACCCTACAGTTTTAATAAGTTTTATTCCCTTTATCCATTGAATCAGTGCTGGCCATCCCTGTATATAGCTCGACCAAGCGGCATATACTACCTCTTTCGTCTGTCTCTTTCCTTTCCGCTGTAAAGCGCTCAAGCTCTCCTGGGCTCTAAAGCTCACGCTTTCTCCTCTGGGCATCAGTTGACATCAGAGAAGAAGAATGAAGGTCTGGAGATACAGTACCTATTTAGTCCTGTAGTAGCAGCGTGATAATTTTTGTTACTTAGTTAGACACGTGGGAACACTTCCTATCTAATATGAATCGAAATTTTCAAGACACAATTTGCTATTGTTTTGTGCTATAACTACTATTATATTGCGCTAATAATGCAATGAAAATGTTATTCAGAGTGGAAGTAATATAATTGTATATTTTAACAGTGTATTCCTTGGATAACGTACAACGAAAATTCTAATACCTTATTGGTCTCAAATGAATACAATTATCAACTAAAATAATTATATAATAATAATAATAATAATAATAATAAAAGTTATTTTCTCCTAAATGTTGACTGCTCTACTCGATAGATATTATTTCACAATTCTGATACGAAGGACCAAACAGTGCCTAAGTGTACGGATCCGTAGCGCCAAGTCAAGACACTGTCCTTTCATATGCAATTCTCTCAGCCATCAAGATTATTATCTGTCGTTGATTGCTTGACCTCAGACAGATGATAATCTGAAAATGAGTTATGATTGCTTTCTTACGTTATCTTCTTCATTATCTCTTTCATCATAAGTGTAACCTTATTTTACGTCTTGTTTCATTGACTCAGTCACACCATACATTCGGATCTTTGCTCTTCTCAAGTTTTCGTCGCTTAGCTTCTGATATTGTGTTGTTAAAACTGTAATTAAATATCTGGTAAACAATTGAAGAGGGTAAAAAGAAAAGTACGTATTATCATGGTACAGGCCTAAATATTGGTCAGAAAGTTCATATTATACGTATAAGAGGAGAAAATAAAAATGAGCATGTCTTTGTTATTCTAATAAGGGCATGAGTGACTACTGTCCCCAGTTCAGTCTGAAGGTCGTTTATTCAATGTACTAAGATTTAACACAGCCACTGGACTGAAACCACATTACAGCATCTAATAAGCAGGTAATGGGAATGGCGAATGCGTTACACCAAAATGAAACCACGTAAATAGACTAAAAGTCATTGAGTGACAAGTGACTCCACGCGTCTTGTTAATTTTTTTATTTTGACATTACGTGAATGTAGTAGATTGATTGAATCAGACTTTAGAATACATGACAATAAGGAAAAAAAAATTTCCATAATATTGAGTGAATTTTCCGTAATGACAATGCTTATGGACGCACGTGCAAGATGTTTAGTGTTTCGATTGTTCTATTTAGCTGACTGTACCGCGAGCCGGTGAAGTTCGACTGTTATATATCAGTACAAGTGGCGCTCCAGACTGCAGTACTCGCCCCGGTCGACTAAGGCCCAGTTTTATAAATACTATTAACCTCAAGATTATGTTAAACCTAACCGAGAGTTTAACTCAACGCGCCGTATTACAGAGTCACGGTTAAGTTAAATCGTAATGGAATACGATTGGTATTCCTGCTAGGAAAGAAACGAAGACGATCGCAGTTGTTTCATTACATTATTGACTTAAAATAGCCGAAACTCGTGGAGAATCTTCATTAAGAAACACAGGAAAAAACCTATAGAGTGTCAATACCTCCTACTTCAATATGCTATTGAGACTTAAACTCAAATAGTTTCTTAACGCTCCCAAACACAATACAACCAGACTCACCATGCATGACCATGCGCGACTGAAACCAATACAGAATCAAGTGACTAATGTGGTAAAAATATTAATGCGAGTATTTTATAAGTTGTCTAGAATTCTTATTAAACAGAATTCAGTCAAATAATAAAATTAGTTTTATGAGTCTAATATAATTAGATAATATTATTAATGTGTTTATAAATCAGATTCCGTAGTAAATCTTACCAGGAGACTGCTAGCCACATGCAGTAGGCTATAATGCGCAATAGAATTACAGTAGATTTACGGATACCTCCTAAATCTCCCATCGTTTTCAGTATATCTTCAACCTTACTTACTTACTTATTTACTTACTGACTTATTTACTTACTTACTTACTTACTGGCTTTTAAGAAACCCGGAGGTTCATTGCCGCCCTCATTCAAGCCCGCCATTGGTCCCTATCCAGAGCAAGATTAATCCAGTCTATCATCATATCCCACCTCCCTCAAATCCATTTTAATATTATTTTCCCATTTATGTCTAGGCCTCCGCAAAGGTATTTTTCCCTTCGGCCACCCAACTAACACTCCATATGCATTTCTGGATTCGCCCATACGTGCTACATGCGCAAACGTCTGAAGTTAATGTTGCCAATTATGTCAGGTGAAGAATACAATGCGTGCAGTTCTGTCTTTGTGTAACTTTCTCCTTTCTCCTGTAACTTCATCCCATTTAGCCCCAAATATTTTCCTAAGCACCTTATTCTCAAACACCCTTAACCTATGTTCGTCTCTCAAAGTGAGAGTCCAAGTTTCACAACCATACAGAACAACTGGTAATATAACTGTTTTATAAATTCTAACTTTCAGATTTTTTGACAGCAGACTGGATGATAAAAACTTCTTAATATTAAGAGGCATTTCCATATTCATTATGTGTTTAATTTCCTCCCGTGTATCATGTAAATTTGTTACTGTTGCTCCCAGATGTTTGAATTTTTTTCCCGTCTTCAAAAGATAAATCCAATTTTTATATTTCCATTTCGTACAATATTCTCGTCACGAGACATAATCATATATTCTGTCTTTTCGGGATTTACTTCCAAAACTATCTCTTTACTTGCTTCAAGTAAATTTCCCGAGCTTTTCCTAATCGTTTGTGACTCTTCTCCTAACATATTTACGTCATCCGCATAGACAAGCAGCTGAAATAACCCATTCAATTCCAAACCCTCTCTGTTATCCTCGACTTTCCTAATGGCATAATCTAGAGCAGCGGTTCCCAAAGTGTGCTCCGCGGAGCCCTTGGGACTCCGCGAGTGATTCTCAGGTGTTCCGTGCGCGGCAGTTATGAAGATGATAAAAATTGCTGCTTCCATCTAGTCTCTAGGATGAAAAACGCAAACTACTTTCAAGCGAAAATACTTTCTCAGAAAATAGTTTGAGTTTTCTTGCTAGATGGAAGCACCTATAATATATCTACTCGTTACTGGAACTATCTCAATGTTTCTTGCTTGCCAAGTACTCGATGATTCTCGAAATTTATTTTATGTTTTATATACCAAGCAGGCAGCGTTTGTTAATCGTGATACGTGGAATCTAGATTCTATAGACTGTTATGTTCCCTAAAACATATACCTGCATGTTAATTTGTTTGCAGAAGTGTTAACTAAACTTTCGTTGAAATGGAACTGTGGCTTAAGACGGGCTCCGTGATACCCGAGAATCATCAGCTATCAACCAGTGCTCAGTTAAAGGGCATAATAACTGCTGTAACCTTACTTTAAAAGCAGATAATGCGAATTCCTTGAGATTGAGTTCGGAATATGTTGAACATGATCCTGCTTCAGAGTCTACGATGTCTAGTGTAGAGGTAGGACTATTGAAAGGAATTAAAAAACGAAAATATTGTGATTCATATTTGAATCGGTCATTCAGGAGAAAGAAAAAACTACCTACAGCATAAACTACCTAATTTTTAATTCTCGTACGACCGTCAATGATTAAAGCGTTATCAAGGAAAATATTACATTACCGTATATACTTTTCATTTTAAATGTTTTGTTTGGCATAAAACACATTTTTAAAATCGATTACTGATGACTTTTTTGCAATGAACGTTCACATTTGACCAATTAATAAAATATATTTTTAGCAAATAATGTTCTAATTACATAAATTGTATAATACACCAATATACAAAGAATGAGAACACTTATGCGTACTATTTTCATATTATACAGGGTGATTCACAAGGATATACCGTTGTTTACGGAGCTTATTTCTGAAGAAATTTTGAGCAAAAAAAGTCATATAAACATACTTTCTAATCCCAATAATTTCAGAATTACACTAATTTAAAATTGTTTGTAAAATACGTTTTTTCTTTAGTTTGAAGGTAGAAGAATAATACAATAGAGAATGAACCATTCAGAAGTATCATTTCTTTAATTGGGAAATTTTATGAAGCTGTGTATGCTGTGAACTCCTTAGTTGCTTCGTACAGACATCTTTTGTCTATTTTAACTAGAAAATTACATTATTCATACGCACTTATCTCAACAATTATTACAAATCGCAACACTTCCACCTACTTAATTATTTGCAGTTCAGTGCATCCTAATTTACGTACAGTCTTGGAGAGTTTACAACACATTTTAAAAAATGTCGCCGTCCGCTTGAGTACGCTTGGCCGCACGCTTGTGAACGGCACTCGTCGCTCTACGTAACTGCATACGACTATCTTTGATTTCCGTAGCGCTCGTGCTGGCTGCTGACTGGACGCTGACCAAGATCAAGCCTTCACAGCAATGCGTTCTAATAATGAAACGTAACTCTGTAAATATTGAGAATAGGACCCATGTTTGTATGACATTTTTTGCTTAGAATGTCTTCGGAAATAAGCTCCGTAAAGGACTGTAAATCCTCGTGAATCACTCTGTATAGCTGTAGTTTATTTAAAATGAATGAAGTCTAATGAAAATCTACACACTTAGGATAGAAAATAGATTGAGAAAGTAGTTGTTTATTTATTTGTTTGTAGTTCTCCTGATCATTTTCAACTTCTTTTCTTCCTTCTGTTGGCCATTCCTGAAGTTGATCGTAAAACTTTGTATACTCAACAGGAATATATGTACTTCTTCACCTTAAGAATGTTTCAATTTTTTTCATTAACAGGCTTCTGTTTTGAAGGATAAGCCAACTCTGTAGGAAGAACAGGATTCTTGTTGTAACTGCGAAGGAGAAGGATTCTTGTTGTAACTGCGAAGGAGAAGGATTCTTGTTGTAACTGCGAAGGAGATTGAATTTCTCTTTGCCGGCACAATCGATGAACTGCTCAGTTTTCATTTGACCAGGGCAGCTTGAGTTGTATTGAAATGCCATCCACTTAGGAGAAAAATACACTTTATGTACCTTGGGAATTTTTCCCATACTTGACTCAGAGAGAAAAGTCTTCTTGTAATATATAGACCAACATCGCTTAAAGTCCAGTACAGGCACAGCATTAATGGTTTGAACTGAGAACTTACAAGACACCTTTTTTAATCATAACATATTCCTCAGGTACGTAGATCCTATCATAACTTTTTATCAGTTTCTTCACAGTCCCAAAATCCCTGTCGTTTGGTAGGAAGCTGTGACCTCTTATTGGAAAGAGTAACGTTATATACTTTGGAATCGCTTTGTTGATACAGTGGATAAACAAAAGCGGATCATAATGTTGTTTTTATTTTGACCGGCGCACCTGTCAGAGAATAGATGCAGCTCAGTTACATTCTGTGGAATATGCTTCTGGATGTAATGAAACAGAAATGAGTATATGTCATTTTCACCTTTGTGTGCTTCGCCTTCGTGATATACATAAAAATGTGAGAGACTAATGAATGTCAGACACATTGACCCATAAATGTCTCAAATAAAAAATGTTCTGTACAGGAATATTTGGCAGCGGCAAATTTTGCATAAAATCAAAGGTCAATCCACAAACAATATTCTCTTTTTGTCTAAGTTCAGAAATTTTATTAATATTGGCATACAATTTTTCGACCTTCTACGGTGAAACATCAGTTCTGCTACTGCAGCTCGCTTGACAGACTGCAAGATGGGAACTGCGTATTTTAGCTGATAAAACTTGAAAAAATCGGATTCTGACATCTTCCCACAACAAAATCTTACTTTAAAAAATGAGAATGAAATTTGAAATGAAAAGGATGCAGGAAACACTATTAATTCCCGCCCGTGAACATTTTGAATATAGACTACAGATTTAAAGTCAGTCAGTGCAAAAAGATCACGAGTCAAAGACTCATGACCTTTCTGCAAGAAGTGAAAATTTCAAGCTTCTCTTTCAGCACTGTTTGAAAGTATATTCATGATTTTCTTACACAGACTGGTCGGGCTACCCCTACATCACAATATTCAATGCATAACTCATTTTCGTAAAAAAGTTGACTCATGACCTTTTTGCAATGACCGATTCATTTGGACATGGGATTCACTGAGTTAGCTGATGGACGTCCACAGTGTGAGATATGTAACAAAGTTTTGCCCAATAGTTCTATGTTCCTTGCCAACCTTAGAGACGGCATTTCGAAATTCATCCTGGTTTCACAAATGAAACTACAGAGTAGATACTTTAAAAGAAAAACTGACGAACTCCATGCAGTTCTGACAATATTTTTATCTCATGTAAAAGACAAACAACGAGAAAGCACTGGAAGCGTCGTACTTGATTAGTCATGACCTGGCTCTTGCTGGTAAACCATACTCTTGCTGAAACTCTTATGAAACCACTATTAGTGACGGTAGTGAAGTGCATGGTGGACAATAAAACTGCAAACTTGATCTCCAGTATGTCTTTATCAAATAACACTGTGCGTAATCGAATACAGAATCTATCAAACGATGTTAAAAATATAATAATTTTCCGTATCAGTCAAATGAAATTTTTGCTACAACTTGACGAATCCACGGACGTTGCCGGATTAGCTGTGTTAATGATGTTTGTGCGGTACGAATTACCAGGTTCTTTCATGAAGATATTTTGCTCTGCAAGCCATTGCCATCCTCTACAAGCGGTACTGAAATTTCATTAAAGACTCGATACCTTGGGACAATTGCATTGACGTGAGCACAGATGGCGCAAAGGCCATGGTAGGTCCTGCTTTAGGATCAAGCAAGTTTAAAAAAACTGCACAAGTAGTCATTGTGTACTACACCAACATTCTCTCGCAAGGAAAAAAATAATGCCAGCGTTATTAAAGCAAGTACTACACAACGTCGTCAAAATTATGAACTTTGTTAAGGCACGATCTTTGCAGTGTAGGCTACTCAGTATTCTGTGCAAAGTTATCGGAAGTATAGGCCTACACAGGTTATTGTTATTACACATAGAAGTGCGATGGTTGTCGCGTGATAAAGCGTTATCCCGCTTACTTGAACTTCGAACAGACGTTTCTTCACTTTCGAATGACCAAAATAATTTGCTACCAGATTATTTGAATGATCAGGAATGGTTATGCAAATTATGTTACTTGGCAGACTTATTTTTTAAATTAACTAATTCAACACATCCATACGAGGTAAACGGAAGACTATATTCAATGCTGACAAAATTGCCGCGCTGAAGAAAAATATAGCGTTCTACATAGGAAGCGTCGAGAATAATTGATTTCAAACTTAGAATTAAATAACACAACAATGAATGTATGTATTTATTCACACTGCAATGGGTATATACCCGGTGGCAGTGGTAACTAATTACACTCAATAATGACAATAATAAACTTATTAATTAATAATACAATTAATGACAATACTAATAATTAATACTAATAATAATAATAATAATAATAATAATAATAACAACAACAACAGGGAATATACTAAATTAAATGAAATGATCACTTAAAATAACATTTGAAATATTCTAATTTGTATCTTAAAACTAAGATCGAACTAAAACCCACGAGTATATGTTCATATCTGCACAAGTACCTTTCAACATTACACTCATTTCGCTGTCAACTCACTCACTGCACTGGAACTACGACACATTTCACTGATTCTATCCTGATTTCACTAACACTTCAAAAACATTTCACTGTTCAAATACTTTGCACTGCCACTATAACCTATACAGCTTCACTGACAGGAACACGTTTCACTTACACAGCACACTTCACTGACACGACATACTTCTTCACTGATACAACACTTCAATAACAACATATCATTTACCACTAGTATTAAACGGTACGTAACATTTTGGCTACCCCTACAAAACTACGAACATATTAACGGATTATTTATGTTATTGAAAGAATGTACTCACCCACAAAAATACAATCCTTAATTGAATTTCGATTATATCTTATACAGGTTACATATAATTTTAAACTTGTAGATTACATAACTTATGTAACTTTTCAACACTTATATTAGGGGTTGCTGATGAAATCGTGTACATATAATGACTATAATTGTTACATTTATCAATTTTTGCAATAAAATAATACGAGTGTACAAAAATATCTAATTTGGCCCTTATTACTGAACGCATAATTATCTCACCCCTCCAGAGGGGTAGTTATTCATTTCCAAATTCCATTAAAATTTGCACACGTTAGATACATGTTATTAGTGATAAATGTACCAAATTTCAAGTTAATATGACCACTAGAAAAGGAGTCATTACTTTTGTTCGGGTTTTAAGCGTTTCGGACCACTCTGCGCCGTTGTCATTCAGTAATATTCATCACTCTTTCATCGTGACTCATAAGTTCTTGGAAAACATCTGCAATATCCATGTGCATTGCGGAAACCGATATCTTGCACTGTTGAGCCTTGAACTACAGTTTAAACGGAGAACTGCCGATCAAGTTAAACTCAAATTAACTCAAGATTAACTGGTAGTTAAGGTTTAAAAACTTCAGTTTAAACTGAACATAAGGTTTAAAAGGCGTTTGTAATAACAGCTCTAATACGATTAACCATACGCGTAGTACGCTTCACGAGGTCGCTCGTGTCGCCAGAATCTTTGCCGATCCTGCTCTACTGGATCCATTTTTTACTTCTTCAGATATCTCGTCCCACTTCAATATTATAACCTTTACTCCATGACACACTTCAAGGGACTGCAGGATGAGTCCACTCTCGCTTTATCAAACCGGAAGCTTGTCAATCTGCACAGCCAATAAATTCCCAGTAGATGTGCAATAAACATGTTCGACATTGTGTTAGACGTTTATAAATTACATTTTATATCAATCGGTTAGAAGAAGAGAGATGAATTTTTTTTAAATTTGTCCACCTGTATTTGAAATATTAATCCCTGACTAGTCAGTTGCATCATGTTGAGAAACAGACTTTCACAAATGTTTATGTTTTGCAGTTTCTATGTTTTCGTCGCTGCAATAAAGTAACGTAACATTATACAACAATATTATTTTACCCTTGTTATCTTACTTTCAGTCAATAAACTCTTATCTCGAAACACTTTCAGAAATAAATTTCTCTAAGACAATCTGATCGTACTTTTGAGGCCCAAGTGGCCTGCAAACTGCCATAAGGGGGGGGGGGCGTTGATGTGAAGGTCACGATGTGTTGAACCAATTGAACCATAACACATAGTTGGCATATAAACTCGATAATGGCATTGCACTGAAAGATTGTGCTGGTGTGATGCAAGTTGCGATAAAAGCCGACTTCACCAATGACTTAACATGTTTGTTTGCATGCGAATGCAGCATTTACATCACTGGACAAGGCGTTGTCAATCTGCAAGTCTGTATTAGGCCTAAACACGTTTGAAGCATAAAATCATTTTAACTGAACCTCGAAATAGCACACATCATGACATATTTGCGCACTATTTAAAACACTTATAAACAAAAAGACAAGAATCGTAAGTGGGCGAATGTTAACGTCATGAGACATAAACTTGTTCTTCGTTTTTTCTCTATTATGAATTATTATATTTATTTCACAGGTAGTTTCGTTTGAGGTCTGAATTAGGGCCACATTGAAAACATTTTCTACGTTCATCATTTAATCACATTGAGTGAATATCAGCAGCAATGTACCAGGTAAATGGTAATTGATATCATTAATTTTAAGGGGAGATAATTCGAACAAAAGAGCTTAATACAATTTTGATCGTTTTTGCTCCCTTTTCGAGATAAAAATTGTTTCATGTGATAGCGTGTTTTGAGAAAGCCACTGACTTAATTCCCAATATTTTAGTCAATTTAAGTGAGCAGTGAATTATGATAATCAATGACTTAAAGAATTTTAGGTTCGTCCTCTAAATGTCCAGAAATTTGATCGGAACTAATATAAATTTTCGTTATCCAAGGGAATTACATTTGTTCGATTCAGATTTGTGCACATTTAAAAGGCAAAATTAGAAACCTTTCTGTCATTTATTATCACAATACATTGCTCTCTTAAATTGACTTCGTACATTGGAAATTTTTCTTGTTCAATCTTAATAAAAATTTACACACTAAAATAAGACAGTATGCTACATGTAATTTTATTATTTACTCAATTTTATGCAATTCTAGCATTAAAACACGCTTGTTATAACATTATTAATCATCCACAATTGACTTAATTCAGGCACTGATGTCAGGAAAGGTTACCTAGCAACTAGTACTCCATGACGTCATCACCGCCTTCACAACATAATTTTATACAAGCTTCGAAACAACAACAAAATAACATTGTCTTAGAAATGGTTGCTTAGTAACCATGCAATATATTACGTCAAATCCAGTACTCACGTCTGTACTACGTCACAACATTACATTTTATACACTTATAATAGTGTTTTTACATATTTTAATGCCACAATCACGTTAAACGATATATGTAACACATGTATAATCTTCATTATAAACACTCGTGAAAACATTAACTCATGTTATAATTGCTGAGATTATACAGCAGTTACATAAATTACGAATACGAAAATCGGTCTGATAGAGAAGTTATTAATTTCTCTAGATATATCCGTTATGAAGGAGTAGTTTCTTCTTCCTAAATGTAACGACAGCTTGCATATAAAATAATGTAAGTACTGTATGCAATATTATGAAACTTTGTCAAACAGGAATAAACTTAATAATGTTGCCGCAACAGATTTGTATTTTTAACCACTGTGATAACTGAATAACCCTTACACGTCTAGATTTATAAATGTTTTGGAGTAATATGAAAGTCGGCCTTTAGCAGAAATGGGTACACTGAAGTTCAGAGATATCTGACCTTACTAATCGATAGTGATCGATAAATTGTGTGGATTCTGTAGTTATTACTTTTATGAATAGACGGCGAAGATAATAGTCGCTGTTGTCAATTGTAAATAAATACATCCGTGTTATAAAATTCAAATTTTCATCCCCACTCCGCTGATTGTAAAACAACACTGTGTTTGACTGGAAACCGCTAATATTGTCTATTAGACGAATAACTTATGCTTAATCCACATAATTATTTTCCCTCACACATTTTAACGGCTCCCAATAATGGTGCCACCTCTTGAGAACTAACGGAACTCTTCAAAGTTTGTCAATTTTTCTTATTTTTGGCTTTGATTTATCCCGTAATTGGAAAGTTCGCTTACACGATTATAAAATCGTAGATCGGATTCCTTTTAATTTAAGGGTACCGAGGGGTTTTAACGGATGCAAAGAGGCCAATATACAGCAATGACACCGTTGCTGTCACTCACTTTTTCAGTATCAGTCGTCTCGAGAAGTGAGAAATTTAACACCTCCAATTCTCAGGGTGTAACCTGTGGTAGGATAGCTTTGATTTGTTTCTTCACTACACAAAATTTACTTGTGTTGTCCATTTCCACATCATCTTGGTATATACAGCTTACTCTGTTACAGAGAGAACATAATTGTCAAGTAAACATCTGCTTTTCATATAGATAATAGGGCTTGCTGATTTATTCAAGCGTTAGAAATTAGAGTCTGGGAAATTTATCAGTTACATGCTTCTTATACACAGCCTATGCCTCGTCCATTTTCTTATATATAACGAAGGTATGTTGCTTTCAAGATGAACAGTATTTCTACTCCAGAAGACTTTTCACTGCGAACTCAGCATTCTCCAATCTCTCCTATTACCCGCCTTCCTCTTATCTCCGCATACGATCCATAGACTATAGGCTGTCTTAATGTTGTCTGTCGTCTGGTAATCTTCTTCTGACACGAACTTTTCTCCTGTTCGCCACTTTTTCCAGTGCATCCTTCCGTAGACTTATTCTTCTCAGTCAGTGACCGAGTTCAATTTATTTTTCTCTTCGTGATAATTTCAGCATTTCTTTCTTCGCCCACTCTTTCTAGCACGACTTCATTTCTTATTCTCTCTGTCTATTTTTCTTCTCATCCATATATCTAATGCTTCCAGTCATTTCTCTTCACTTCGTCATAATGTCCATATCCCTGCCCCATACAGTGCTACACTCCACACAAAACACTCCACTCTCCCCTTCATTAATTCTTTTCCAGAGGTCAGCAGAAGATATTATTTTTTCTATTAAAAGCTTGGCAGCAGCTCCTGTTACTTATTATAGTATACCGCAAGTATTTCAAACGGTCGACTTGTAATCTGAACATATTAATTCTAAATTGAAATTAATTTTTTGCTACATTTCCTTCAGGCGTATGGTTAAGTTAAATTTTCAAATATATTTACACAAAAACTTGTTAATTAGTTTTTCTGAATGAAAAATGTTAATTGGACTATGATTACCAATTAAAAATTAATTGATTAGACATAAAATTTTCTTGATGTGCCAGTTAAACATTTGTATTTGGCGTCCTAACCAAGAGAATATTTTATTGAAGGTTTCTTTGTTTAATTTATATTTCTTATTTTGCCTGTTCTTATTTTCAGTTATTGTTTGTTTACCATGTTTCTTTTTCGTGATATTTCCTGTTTTGTTCTTTTAATTTCATTTCGTTTTCTCTGTGTATTATGCTTTGTCCTTTTAGGCATTCGTGTAGTTGGAAAAGTTGAAAGTTCTTTTGTAAATAAAAATACATATAATTTTACTTTTTTTAGTTTTCATTGATGACATTTTATGTAAAGAAATAATTCGAAACATATTATAACCGTTGCTGAACATATATGGCTAAGATACTTTTATACATAAACACCTGTATGCGGAAGGTTTATTTAATGAAAATGCGATGCGTAACGTACCAATAAGATCCTGCATTGAACCAGCTTCAAGTGTGAGGGAGAAACACTTGACCAATAATAATTAAAGTTATCTGCCAGACATCACAGGTTATCCTAAAATATCAGGAAAATGCAATAAAATAGAATACAGAATAGAACAGCATATATTTCGTCAATTTTATTTAAATCAGATGGACCTGTTTCATGACATACTGTAGAACAATACGTAATGAATACATTACCCAGATAACATTTCTCACAGAATCACATATTTTGCTAAACTCTTGAATAGCTCACTATATGTGAAAATCGGTAAGGAAATGGTAATAAAACATACATTCAAAACGATCACAAAATAAATGCTTTTAAAATGTTTGAACTTTATATGTAAACATTTTTAAAACATTTATCACCTTTCTAATATTACTACGTGCAAAAAGGCATATTTAAACCCATGTCATTAAATATTAGAGATGGATCTAAATATGCAGTGTACAAAATACTTGTGAAACAATGGTGTTTTAAAATATATATTTAGAATCTAGGTTGGGCAAATATTTTGAGAATTACAGGCATATAACTGTCCAAACAAAGGGGTTTACAGCTTGTTAACTACGTATAATACAGTAGATTGGGTGTTGTACCAATCTATGTAGAGACAGCATCTTTGCTGTCATTGATAACAAATTACTTTCTTAAATTAACAAAATAGAAATGTATTTACGTTGATATATACCGGAAGCATTTCTTCCACAGTTACTACCTTATTTCTCTTTAAAATGAAACTCATTACCATTTTTAGTGTGACGGAAATTTAATCAGTAATTTTTGTACGTTATTACACAAATGAAGCGTTTTTCGAAGAAATAAGAAATGAATATCCGTTTCGGATTGTTTTTCGCGTTCATATCTTACCACTGATACCTCTCAATGCCGTATAGTTATACCTTAACAGGACTCAAATTTCAGACAATTTTTTTTCGGCTAAACCGTTATTTAAAGACCAAAATGACATTTGACTTTTCGGTTACTTACAACCTAAAGATTTTGTACATAAAATTAACGCAGTTGTACTCCTTTCACCAAGTATATAAATAAATTATTTATTACTATAAAATGTTTTAACGGTAGATTAACGTCTAATATTCATTATTGTACAAAAGTTACAGTATATTATAGGCATCCAACAAGGAAACTCAGTGCGCAAAAACCAGCGGACGTGACTGCCTCGCGCAGATGACTTATGCTCCCGTTCCCAGCATGCACACACGCCTACTGCAAAGGGGTAAGAGGGATATGGCGTGCGCGCCACGAGGAGTCCGAGCTGAGTTTTGTTTGCAGGATACCTATAATAGAGAACAAAATTTAATGTAACAAAAATTTTACTACTGTGAAATATTTGTGACCTGACTTATTTCCTTTCCGTTTTTCATAAAGCCACCGAATTGATCTGTCAATTTTATCTTATTTTTTTTCATCTGAATCCAATCTTCATAGTCACACGATTCCTGTCCATTAGTCAACATCCAGTTTCCTAAACGAGCCCTCGAATCCAAACAAGTCGCTACTAATAGAATTTCCTTCCAAGCGCTTCTTCTCATCAGACTTCACGTTTTCGTGTTGCAGAAACCAGTCTTGGTAAGTTTCGAGTTTCTTCAGCCATAGGTCTGAAACAATATCAGGTTAGTTTTAATAGCTATACAGAACAGTTACTACGCAGACTTGAAATAATGAAGACACGAGAGTTAGTTTGAATTCATTATTTGAATCAGGAATTTGCAAAAGGGGGAGTCCAAAAAGTAAATTTTAAGAAAACAACAAAAAACTCTTTGTATGGATCTGGGTGGTTGATAGTCCAAACATGCTGATACACAATTTAAATGTGTACATTCTATGGGACTTGGTTCCATGAGAAGTAATCCAGTAACAGTGTATGTGTATAAACTCAATTTCCAAAGATATGGACTTGGTTACTTTTGCAAATTTCTGACTCATTTATATTACATTCAAAATCTGACGTCTTTTTAACTCTTGTCTGGAGGATGGATCAAAACATTTGCTGACCACGTTTCACTCGAGTTTCTCAGTGAGGCTATCTTTTAGTGATTGTGGTGGTGCTAGTGATGATGATAGTGGTAGTAGCAGTAATAGTACGGACAGTTTAACGATATGTGAATTCTGTGGAAATAATAGTTTAGTTATTGTCATAATTTGTTTACATTTCCAAGTCCCTATCCCTCTATTAATCTCCCTTAAAATGAGGGCACGGACTGGACTGCCCTCTCACACAGTCCGCTCTAGTAGGCCCACTTTATCATCCGAAATGTAATGGTGTGCATACCCTAAGCTCCCCCCGCCCATGCGGTGCAAATCTACTGTGCGCCGCCTCCGAACTCCCCTATAAACTGCATGATCCCTTTTACATTTCCGCGTAGACCCCACAGCGGTCCCTCAACCCCAGTCAGTCCCACAAGTTATAATGATCTCAGGAGACAGCTCACGGTATGTAGTACTACCATCAACAACGGATAACCACATACTCACATGTCCAATTTTTGGAGCAAGCCCGAAATATAGGAGAGAAATGAAGATGATGATGAAAGAAGTGAAGCATAATAATAGTATGATGACGAAATTAATCCGAATCCAACGCTGAAAGTTACCCTGCAATTCTGCTTCAATTCATTAAACCAATCAATTTAGGGAGAACCTCTGCAAAAACCTCCACTAGGTAACTTGTCCAAGCAGAATCTGTACCCGAGTCCGCTTCTCCCACGGTCGGACGTGCTAACCGCTTCTCCACAACGGTGAACTTCCAAGGCTTTAGGATTTAATTAGCTTTTAATTTGTACTCCTTTGTATGTTTATTTTAATGTAAAATTTATTACTGTCGTTAGGCACAACAGTACCATTTGATATTGCCATAAGTACGACAGGGTATATTGCTTACTGATCTTTGTTTATGAATCATAATTAAAATAACATAGTATCATTACAATTTAAATAAAAAGTAATTCCAAAAATAGAATGTTTTTATTCAAGCAACCATGGAATTTCCTAGGTAAATTCTGCTTATCATATTATTAAGGTAGATTACGTATTATAATATCTTGTACCTAAATAAAGATGATAATTCATTGTTTACATAATCTATATTGAATCAAGTTGCTATTATTATTATTATTATTATTATTATTATTATTATATTTTATTTTTAGTTGCTTGTTAATTAACGACGCTGTTTTAACTACTGGTTTATTTAGCTTGGGTGAGATTGGTAATAGCGAATGGTATTTGGTCAGATGAAGCCGAGGATTCGCCATAGATTAAATGAATTTCACCTTATGGTTGGGGAAAACCTCTGAAAAAACCCAACCAGTTAATAAGTCCAAGCGGAAATCGAACCCGCCCGATCGCAATTCCGGTTAGCAGGCAATCGCCTGTGCGCCGGTAACGGACATTATTATTATACCCATAGACCCTTCGCTCTAATTTCCGGTAGCCAATCGCGTTGCAGGTCGGCTACATTTAAACGTGTGCGTCTTGTGATTCGCTGATTCACTTCTTAAGGCTCGATAAATACTTAATATAATCGCCCGCCATTTAAGCTCTTTCGTTGGAGTTCGCAGAAAGCACACGAAGACGTTATTTTCCGCTCAATTATTTGTTGAATTACATTGCGCTTGATTTATTATCATAGGAGCTACGACATGGTAATGTTTAACGGTGGGGCAAATCGATTCCTCGTATGGTAGCTCGGCAACGTAAGAACAAAAATGGCGAACGATACTACCTACCTAGACTTTATAGAGCATTCACTTTCTAAGACGTAAGCAAAGAGGCGGAGTCACGCCAGAAATAATAGCGTCGGGACTATAGTGTTACAGATATATACACGTTTTCTTAATTGGTGTATTTTACGATTTATCAACTGCTATGTTTATCTAGCTCTGAATGAAATGAAGGTGATGATGTCAGCGAAATGAGTCCAGGGTTCAACGCCGAAATTTGCACAGCAATCGCAGCAGAAGAGGATATCAAATACAGAATAATAGATTACATTAAGATATATGGATCATGTGCGGAAATTAAGAGGAAGGCAGAAAATAGGAAAGACTGGAGAATGTTGGGTTTGCAGTAAAAGACTGCCACTGGACAGAACACTATGAATGAATGAATTAATTAATTTGATATGTGACTAAAAAAATAAACAGTCCTCATATGAGGGCAGAAAAAAGTTGTTTCTTCAAAGAGAGTCTTGGAGAATGTGAGCATCCCATTTCTACCGTTTATCATATTTAGGTCAAAGGAATTTTATGACTTCTATAATGGTGTATGTTGTCAAGCATAGAATATTTTAAAGTGAATAATACTATTAAGACTATGTACTGTATACAATAGATATTGAGAGGTTCAAAAATATACGAGGTTTTTGAGAATACATAGAGAACGAAAATGATTAATAAATATCGGTATTTTAATATGTTTCATGTTCAACGCTGTGGAGTAACGGTTAGTATGTCTACCCGTGAAATGAACAGGTACGGGTTCAGTTCCTGGTTATGTTAATTTACCTAGTTGAGATTTTTCCGGGGTTTTCCCTCAACCCAATAAGAGCAAATTCTGGATACCATTCGATGTTGGACCCTGGATTCATGTCGCTGGCTTTATCACCGTCCTGTCGTTCAGAGTGTTATATAACCATAGCAGTTGAAAAAGCGTCTTAAATAACCAATTCAAATAAAAATATATGCTTCATCATTATCATTATCACCATTACGATCACACCTTCACCTTCTTTACTTTCAAATTTACAGTGACGTGCCAACATTACATGTCCCACTTCCTTGTTTGATTTAATGTCTGAAGTTCGCATAACAAGAAAGCTTATTATAAAATTAATTTATACCGTTTCACAATATTTTGAGAATAAATTATGTCAGCGAAATTGATAAATGAAAGAGTCTTAAGATGGGGTGACAGACACAGAGTATGTGATTTGAGAGTGTGACAAACTTACTCCAGTTGTCAATAATAGAGCCTCCGCATCCTCCCATTTCTGTAGGAAGACTCTCCTTTGGGACTTGCTTGTGAAACTCGGTGAGGTCTGTTCCATGAGCATATACCTGAAACGTAAGACAGTTTTGTTTCACAAAAATAAATGTACATCAAAGAGGGAAGCGACTAACAGATTAGAGCAGTCATGTCAATTGATGCCCATTTGGGTAAGCGCGCGCTTTAGAGCTCAGGAGAGCCTGAACGCTTTAATGCGGAAAGGAAAGAGACAGACGAGAGAGGTAGTATATGCCTCTTGGTCGAGCTATATACAGGGATAGCCAGCACTGATTCAATGGATAAAGGGAATAGAACTTATTAAAACAATATCCACGTTAATTTTTAGATTTGTCTGAGATGCATAAGTGCATTATGAGAATTTAAGTTTCAATTTTAATGCTCATTTTCCACGAGTTTCTTTTTTATTCAAATGTAGTATTTTCTCAACTTTTTACAGAAAGGTGAAATTTTCGGATAGGTTTATTTAGTAGCCTTACAGGTATTCAAACAATGTTTGCGTAAATCTAATATATCGTAAATATGTATTACTGGAGATACGTATTGAAAATTTTGAAAATATTTGCATTGAAAATGTTAGTAAGAAAGTGAATTAACAAAGGAACTATTGTTACATCATAAACAAAGATATGTGCCTTACTTACTTACTTACTGGATTTTAAGGAACCCGGAGGTTCATTGCCGCCCTCACATAAGCCCGCCATCGCTCCCTATCCTGTGCAAGATTCATCCAGTCTCTATCATCATATCCCACCTCCCTCAAATCCATTTTAATATTATCCTCCCATCTACGTCTCGGCTTCCCTAAAGGTCTTTTTCCCTCCGGTCTCCCAACTAACACTCTATATGCATTTCTGGATTCCCTCATACGTGCTACATGCCCTGCCCATCTCAAACGTCTGGATTTTATGTTCCTAATTATGTCAGGAGAAGAATACAATGCGTGCAGTTCTGCGTTGTGTAACTTTCTCCATTCTCCTGTAACTTCATCCCGCTTAGCCCCAAATATTTTCCTAAGAACCTTATTCTCAAACACCCTTAACCTATGTTCCTCTCTCAAAGTGAGAGTCCAAGTTTCATAACCATACAGAACAACCGGTAATATAACTGTTTTATAAATTCTAACTTTCATATTTTTTGACAGCAGACTGGATGATAAAAGTTTCTCAACCGAATAATAACAGGCATTTCCCATATTTATTCTGTGTTTAATTTCCTCCCGAGTGTCATTTATATTTGTTACTGTTGCTCCAAGATATTTGAATTTTTCCACCTCTTCGAAGGACAAATCTCCAATTTTTATAGTTCCGTTTCGTAGAATATTCTGGTCGCGAGACATAATCATATACTTAGTCTTTTCGGGATTTACTTCCAACCCTATCGCTTTACTTGCTTCAACTAGAATTTCCGCGTTTTCCCTAATCGTTTGTGAATTTTCTCCTAACATATTCACGTCATCCGCATAGACAAGAAGCTGATGTAACGTGTTCAATTCCAAACCCTCTGTGTTATCCTGAACTTTCCTAATGGCATATTCTAGAGCGAAGTTAAAAAGTAAAGGTGATAGTGCATCTACCTGCTTTAGCCCACAGTGAATTGGAAAATGATCAGATAGAAACTGACCTATACGGATTCTGCTGTAAGTTTCACTCAGACACATTTTAATTAATCGAACTAGTTTCTTGGGAATACCAAATTCAATAATAATATTATATAAAACTTCTCTCTTAACTGAGTCATACGCCTTTTGGAAATCTATGAATAACTGATGTACTGTACCCTTATACTCCAATTTTTTCTCCATTATCTGTCGAATACAAAAAATCTGATCAATAGTCGATCTATTCCGCCTAAAACCACACTGATGATCCCCAATAATTTCATCTACATATGGAGTTAATCTGCTCAAAAGGATATTCGACGAAATTTTGTACCAAAGATATGTGCCTATGTGTTGTAAAAACGTCAGCTCTAGAGCTTCAGCACATTTGGAGAAAATACTGTAATATTCTGGTGATAGCAAGTTGCGCACCAGTATCACCTTAAAAGTATAATGCGATACGGATTTTGTTATGTAATATTAGTTACAGTTGAAACATATACCTAGGTAACTTTGGTTTGTGCTGTAATATTGTTTCGATTAGTTTATTTATTACTTTTATAAGGCTAAAAATACCATCAATAACAATTCCAACTTACCATGTCATATTTAATTTCTTTCTTTGGGATATCACTTTCATTTACTTAAAATAGTATAGTTTCACTACTTGAAATTTATGTTATAACTTTTTATTATGTTATTAACTGCAATATTAAGAAAATGGTGTCAGTACTTCGTTTTACAGAGAATATAGATAATATCAATCAGCAAATAGCCATATAAAATAACGACACAAATTTTCACGTTTTCTTTGAAATTAGTACACCACTTTTTTCTTAATCCAACAGGCTCCTTATTTATATACATAATCCTTACTCCTTCAATACGTAGCGCTTGATGTCCGCGCACGGCATCAAGGTCAGAAAAATGCGCTTGCTTTGACATCACTGGATTAGAGGCTCAAAATGTATCAAATGTTTCTCCTCTAATAACCTTTTTTACTTTAACAGATAAATTCTGTGTGACCAAAAATTAATCTCTACATAGATGTTATAACAATGGAAATTATATGCTTAGGTATAGTTTAAGGACCTGAACAGTAGGGTAGGAAATTATGATGGCGAAGTGGTTGGACTGTCTTTTTTTTTAGTAGGTTATTTTACGACGCTTTATCAACATCTTTGGTTATTTAGCGTCTGAATGAGATGAAGGTGATAATGCCGGTGAAATGAGTCCGGGGTCCAGCACCGAAAGTTACCCAGCATTTGCTCATATTGGGTTGAGGGAAAACCCCGGAAAAAACCTCAACCAGGTAACTTGCCCCGACCGGGAATCGGACCCGGGCCACCTGGTTTCGCAGCCAGACGCGCTGACCGTTACTCCACAGGTGTGGATGGTTGGACTGTCGGAGAAGAAATAATAATGACAGTGGAGAAAGGCAAATAAACTTTTGTAAGAAACATGAATGTGTAGTGACTAATACTCTATTCCATCATTGAAATGTGCGTAATTTTACTTAGGAGGAACTTGGTAGAAATCCACAAGCTATAATATGTTTATTAAGAGGAGAGGAAGGTAAAATTTAAATTTTTCGAAATTAATGTATAATTTTATAATTTTGTGTAGAATTATCATTACTGCAACAGCTAAAATTCGAGATTAGATTTTAAAAAATTGGAAAGCATATTTAAAAAAACAGATTACAATAATTCACTGAAATGAATATATCTCTGCCATTTTCAAAGATGATATAAAACTTTTACAAAAATTTGCTCCTAAAAGGACGTTTTTATAATGTCTTAAGCACAATTTCATTTATTGGTTTTCGCATTTTTAAAATAAAGAATTACATTTTAATACCTAATGAATTTTAGTGATACTTTTATAGAAATATGGAGACATATTTTTCAAATGGAACAAAATAAAAAATTCATATAACGAAGGAAAGTTTCCTAAGAGCCTAAATAATATGTTTGGCAAATATTATGAATGTAGCTTTAATATTTCCGAAGATATATAACATGGTATACCAAATAAAGGGAAGAAATTGAAGGTACTGCAAATAGCATAATTTAGTGTAATTTGAAAACCTGTGCACCAGAGCTTCAAAATTGCATCATTGCATCACCGCAGCCGACACGACCATAAATGCGCGTTAAATATTATGTATAAATAATGTATTTTTCACACGTAAAAGAAACTGCAACATAATTATTTTTTATTTAAGTTTTACTATCATTAATATTACTACCCTTATTATTGTTTGGGCATATGTGACTTCGAAAGAGAAGGCTTCATAGGCTTAGGTCTGCCAGAATAAATAAATAAACAAATGAAATGAAATGGATGGGTGGATAGTTGTTTTAAAGTAAAAAGGAAAATTCACTCTTTTTCAACATATCTAACCATCTTTTCCCTTTAATAATGAGAAAAGAACGGAAAACAGTTATAAAATATTATGTTAGACAAGCGGAACGTAACAGTATCATTATATATTGGTAGGTAAGATAAGATATTGAAAAAGGAAATCAACAAAGTTAAATAATGAAAAAGGATTGCTTATAAGGAAATAGAATCACTAAAATAATTAAGCAAGACACTACCAAATTCATATTTCAATATACATATGGTACGAGATAAACTGTATTTGCAAATGGAAGGGACTCCTACAGAAATGTGTGGTTATCTATAGAAGTTATTTTTTAGGCTGCTAAGGAAGCTCTAGTTGTAGAAAGGAGAAGAAGAAACAAGACTTGAGGAGAAATTCATTAACAATCTGCAGACTAGGATAAAAGAAAAGAGCGTAGGCCTACATGAAGTAGTTGTTGCATAGAAAACAGAAATGGAGAAGAAACCAAGTACATAATTATGTGATAGAAAATAAAAGCAAAATTTAGAGATCAAAAGAATCAACATTGGGATAAGTATTGCAGAGTTATTGACGAGACTATTGGATATAAAATATCAACAGATCTGTGATAGAAAATGGGGGTAGGAATATAGAAATGTTGATTCCATTACCCCCAGAAAAATGTGTGAAACATTACTTTTGCTACTTTCAAGAAAACGGAACTGAATATTTGGCAGAAGAAGATGAACAGCAAATGGATATAAATACAACACAAACAGTAATATAAACGACAGAGAAAGACATAATGAAAACTCTAGAATGTAAAAGAAAAAAACATTAAGACACTAGGTTAGGGCAACTTGAGAACGGAGTTGTTGAAATATGAATGTAACACTGTGATTAAGTATTAAAAGAAGGTATTTAACGAAACGGAAAAGTGAGAGCAGATGGTATAACAATGGAATGTATCCTATTTAAATTCAGTATTAAAGAAATGTGATAGACGATCCTGTACAAATTTTCGAGAAGTAATATGCTAACGGTTATATATGCTATTATTTTGAATAATAAAGTACAACAGAGTTTATTGGCAATAAGTGAAGAAGTGGTTTCAGAAGTTAAAGTTCCTGTTAGACAATTCAATTTTATGTTTCTGAAAGGGCAAAGCAGTGCTGTCTTATACATATTTCCTGAAACAAAAATAAATAATAAAATACTAAAGACAACAAATTGCTGACTAGTCCACCGTTTTGGCTGAGAGGTTAACGAATCTAATTCCGAATCCATCGGAACGAGTTGCCTAGGTGAGGTTTTTTGGGGGTTTTTCCCCTCACTCCTATGGATGAATATCAGGTAAATTTCTCAGGCGATTAGAACCCCACTCATGTTCTCCACTTCATTTCATCTCATATTATCCTTTCATGCATCATCCCGATACTTCTGGTTTTCAGATCGCTCTACAGGCGGCCCTCCGAAGCTGCTAGGTCTCTCGACCGGCCTCCGTGGATTGTATTCAAGTGATGATGAATAGCTTCTGTAACGGAACCCGGGGCAGACCTCGGGGGAGGACATCCGCCTCGGACAGTTAAGGGAGCCTTGGGGAAGGTTGCCAAAGCAGGGGTGGTAATGGATTCTGTTGGCTGTAGAGACAGGTCGTTAAGGGGGTCAAGTGATTACGTCGGTGCGCGTAGAGGTTCGGTGGGCACGCAACTCATCCCATATCAGGCATATCATGGGGTGTACAATATAGACCTATCTCAGGTCGTAGTGCTTAGGATGTTCCATCCTCCCTCCAAACAAGAAAAAACTCCATTTTGCTTAATCATAAAATTTTATTTTATGGTGTTTGAAATTTTTTTGTGAATAGATAATTTTGCAGCAATTTTTTTTAATAATTTTGATTAGAATTCGAATTCTGGTTCTCTCGAAATATTAAAGAAACAGTTATTAGTAATTTACTCTAATAAATCTGAATGTTATTAAACATATTGTACACTATCTGTAAATATAATAATACATACTAACGTATCTTTATTCTTTTGGAATTGTCTAAAATTCAACGTTTTCGAAGTGATCTGGCTCTTGTTCAGGCTGCCCAAATCGTGTTTGGCTGCCAAATACAATCAAGTTGAGCAAGCCTGTTCTAGATATATTAGCCACAAAACCCGGGGAATCATATTGGAAAAGATTCCCTTCAATCCCATTAAGTATGGTAATCGATATAAATTTATTAATCATAGATGAGTTAATTTGGAAACCAACTTCTTATTTTTTACGAACAATTCACATTCTTATTTGAAAATGATATGGTCACTGTTTTAGATCGACCTGCCTATATATGCCAAATAAGGAACGATCCAGGCTTGGAATAGCAATAGATAATGAGCTAGTAGGCGTACTATATATTTTTAGCAAGAGTCACAATGAAGCTGTGATAGAAAGTTATATATATAAGCACTTCTTTTTACATTATTAACATGGTGGAAGAAAAAAATTAACTTTTTATTTGCCCTCATCAGAATGTTTGCTTGTTAGCTGTGTTAGCGGGATAGTAATTTTCCTAAAAAATTACTTCACGTATTTATAAATCGTAAATGTTTCGTAAATTTTCATAGGGAATATGGAAGTAAAGAAAATCTGCTCACAATAATTATCAATAATAATATTATTAGAAAATTCAGCAAAATATACGAAAGGTTCCCTATGTGCCCATAGGGTCGAAAACGACCCACCCAAATTTCTTACACTATTACGCCTCTACTCAACACAATTCATGACTCCATCTTATGTAATCATATTGGTTACTGCTTTCCCTATGTAATAAAACAATATCAGATCTAAAATACTTAACAATGAAGTGTCTACTTACATTTCTTTGTCGACGTGCATTATAACCAAACTGAAGTGTTACACATTTTCAGTTAAAATGCATTGCAGAGAGTTACAACGGAACAACTGGACACACTAAAGTGTTGCCAATATATTTTCGAACACATAATGATGGTGTCCAACCGAAAATTTAAACAAATATTAAAGGAATCAATAAAAATATGACGTGGGTCGTTAACGACCCTGTGGGCTTATATGGGTTAAAGTGCCGCCCCTCCGGTGGCAGACTGACGCCGACGGTTCCGTAGTAGGGGGCCAGTACAAAATGTCCTCGCGCTCCTCTTCCCCTCCATTAGAGAAACAACACAAAAATAGAAAATAGGAAAAGACAATGCGACTGCTGATCATATGCCGAACAATGCAATGGATTTGGACCCTGAGAGAGTAGCAGTTAAAGTGCCGCCTCCGAAGTTCATCAGTATCACCTTGGATGGAACGGAAAAAAAAACATGAAAAACATTAGTCCATTCTACGTGAGACCTACGCTCGATGGACCCCTTGGGAAGGTCAGAAATGCAACTCGTCTCTGTAACGGTAGTCTCCTCGTTGAGACTGCATCTGAAAAACAGAGTGAGACGCTGTTGAAAGCAAAGTTGCCGGGGTCATACCCTATCAGAGTAGAACGTCACTCCTCGCTCAACACCACGCGAGGGGTTGTGCATACAGATTCTCTAGATGGTTTATCAGATGAAGAGATCCAACTAGAGCTGGCGGAACAGTCCGTGTCCAAGGCTTACCGTTTACTATGGAAGCGGGCCGGACGTACTGAAGCCCTAAGCACAGTCTTTCTGACCTTTGAGACGTCTCTTTTGCCAGAACATATCTTTCTCGGCTACGAGCGTGTCCATGTGCGTGCGTATGTGCCGAACCCAATGCGGTGCTTTAGGTGCCAACGGTTCGGACATAGCAAAAACGTTTCACAAACAATATCATCTGTTCAAAGTGCGGCGGTGCTCACCATAGGGATTCCCCATGTGCCGGCGTCGAGCACTGTGTGAATTATTCTGGGGACCACACTTCTAATTTTGGGGCTAAGCGGGATGAAGTTACAGGAGAATGGAGAAAGTTACACAACACAGAACTGCACGCATTGTATTCTTCACCTGACATAATTAGGAACATTAAATCCAGACGTTTGAGATGGGCAGGGCATGTAGCACGTATGGGCGAATCCAGAAATGCATATAGAGTGTTAGTTGGGAGACCGGAGGGAAAAAGACCTTTAGGGAGGCCGAGACGTAGATGGGAGGATAATATTAAAATGGATCTGAGGAAGGTGGGGTATGATGATAGAGACTGGATTAATCTTGCACAGGATAGGGACCGCTGGCGGGCTTATGTGAGGGCGGCAATGAACCTTCGGGTTCCTTAAAAGCCATTTGTAAGTAAGTAACCACGCTTCTAATTCTAAAAACTGCCCAAAGTATATACTGGAAAAGACGATTCAAGAGCTTCGAGTCCGGGAAAATATTAGCACGTAAACGTATTTTAGATAAAGAAAGAAGGCAACGGAAAATCCTATGCGTCTGTACTGCGGAAAGCAACAGAGGGAATTGATGCCACCACACAAACGCCACCTCTCACAAATATACTTGGGAAGCGAATTGAGATCACAACCCAGACATATGTAAACTCTGCTACACAGACTGCTGAGTCAGACGACACTTGTGAACTTGACATCAGGCCTTACGTCCCTAAGAATAATCGCTGCTAAGACAGCAGAGATGGATTGCAGGCCTAGTACAACACCAGAACGTCGCACTCCTAGTTCGGGTGGCAAGTCGAGATCACGTTCTCGATCACGTCCTCGATCAAGATCACGATCAGGAGTGCGACGAACTGCAAATGAGTCGCCAGAGTCAAAGACAAAGCAGTCGCAGGCAAAAGCATCTTCCCATAGAAAGGAAAAGAAGAGAAGGTCCCCTGTTAAGCCACCAACATGATATAGCTCCTCTAGATGACTTATATTGCACAGTGGAATGTGAACGGTGTACGTAGCAGATATACAGAACTACAGAAATTGATCTATCATGAAAACCCTGCTATTTTATGTCTCCAGGAGACACATCTTCGGCCCGAAAACTCCCTGAGTATCTCGGGATACTACGTTTACCGGTACGATCACCTTGCCGGTGCCAACGGAGGGTGTGCCCTCCGTTTCCGCCAAAGTATCTGTTCTTCTGTTATCAATATCAACAGCCCACATCAATGCATAGCCGCTCGAGTCACTTTACCTTCCATTCTGTTCTCAATAGTCTCCGTTTATATGCCCCCAGACACACCTTTCATAGTGCATGAAATTGAAGACATTATGTCGCAGGTATCTGCTCCATATCTGGTAGTAGGGGATTTCAATGCATCCCACCACTCATGGGGCTCAAATTCCGATGATGAGAGAGGAAATAAAATAGCAGAGGTATGTACCCGTCTAAATCTTGTCACCCTGAATTCAGGGGAAGCAACACATCTCTGCTTGGCTTACGGTACATACTCCATGATAGATATCTCCATTTGTAGCCCAGTTTTGTCGACGCATTTCGAATGGTTTGTGATTCACGATCTACATGGTAGTGACCACTATCCTATTCGAATGCATATGTCCGCTTTACGTCCTGCGGAATCTCGATCTCCAAACTGGGTTATTAAAAAGGCGGACAGGGTCGGATTTTCGGAGTCCATATCATTCGATGATAACCGACAGGAAAGTGTGGACTCCGTAGTGGACATTCCTCAACTGTGGTTATAAAGTCTGCGGAATTATCTATGCCCCTGTCGTCCTGCAGGCCAAAACGCTTCTCTGTCCCCTGGTGGACGGATGCCTGTAGAGATGCAATCCGAGACCGCAAAACGTGACTTACGCTAATTTGAGCGCCATCCGACCCAAGAAATTTTTGTCCACTTTAAACGTCTTCGAGCCAAAGCTCGTCGCACTGTATGCGATGCTAAGAAGACGTCCTGGACAAACTACGTCAATTCATTGAAAAAGAACGTCCCATCTAACATCGTGTGGGACAAAGTCCGTCGGATAATGGGGGAACGTAGTTCTGTAATTTTGGGAATTCTGAACAATGGAGTAACGACCACCAGTCCTATACAAATTGCTGAAATATTGCTACTACTTTTGCACACATAAGCAGCTCGAAAGATTATGACGCGGAATTTCTAAAAATCAAGAATACTGCTGAAAAACTAACTCTGAAATTCATATCAGATAACACTGAACTCTACAATGCACCGTTCACATCCGGGGAGCTATAGGCGGCATTAGACACATTCCCTGACACCTCCCCTGGCCATGATAACATCCATAACCGCATGCTTAGCCATCTTCCGCCGCTGGAAAATCCTTTCTTCTGTGAATATAAAACAGAATCTGGACAGAGGGTGTATTTCCATCTGCATGGCGTTCCGCCATTGTTATCCCTGTTTAGAAACCGGGAAAGGATCCTTCTTTTGCCCTGAAATCTGTAGGCCAATTTGTCTCACTAGCTGCGTATGCAATGTTATGGAAATGATTATAAGCAAACGCCTTATGTGGGTACTCGAATCGGAAAACCGATTATCTAATATCCAATGTGGTTTTCGTAAGTACAGATCTGCCACAGACCATCTTGTTCGACTGGAGACCGCCATTAGAAATGCTTTCCTCAAGAAAGAGCATCTTGTAGTGATCTTCTTTGATCTAGAGAAAGCTTACGATACAACTACGCGGTATGACATTCTGCAAACTCTGTATGATTGGGGACTTCGTGGCAGTCTCACTACGTTTGTTGCGTAGTTCATGGCAGAGCGGTATTTCCGAGTTCGAGTAGGCACCACACTTTCTAATGAACATCTTCAAGAAAACGGCGTTCCGCAGGGGTCTGTATTAAGCGTTCTTGTTTTCTGCATTGCAATCAATGGAATTGCCCACTGTGTGAGTGACCGAGTATCTTCTCTCTTGTACGATGATGACTTCAGTTTATATTACAGCTCCCGATACCTTCCATCCATCGGTCGACAGTTGCAACTGATCATCAACGAGCTATCAGATGGTCTGTTCGCAATGGTTTTAAATTCTCCACTCAAAAGACGCAGTGTTTCCACTTTTACAACCATCGTGGACTCAATCCACATCCTGAACTGCTTCTTAATGGAGTGGAATTGCAATATACAGACACTGCGAGGTTTTTGGGCCTTATGTTTGATTATAAATTAACGTGGGAGGCGCATATACATGATTTGAGAAGGCGTTGTGAAAAATCGTTAAACATCTTACGCCTTTTGTCAGGGGTTCGCTGGGGTGCAGAGTGGATAGCGCTTTTATGTTTTTATAGTGCTCTTATCCGTTCAAAGCTGGATTATGGGTGTTTTATCTATGGCTCAGCAAATAAATCTAAGCTACGTCTCTTAGACACTATTCATCATCATGGGATACGACTCGCTACGGGTGTCTTCCGAACGAGTCGAATAGCGAGCCTGTATTGTGAAGCGGGGGAACCATCACTGTATCGGCGACGTAATGTCCTGTTGTTCTCATATGCGGTTAAGCTCCGCTCGCAGCCTGAGCACAATTCTTTCGACTGTTTCCATCATTCGTCTCTTTACGGCCGATAAAGTGAAAATCCACAGAGACCTCGTCCAGCAGGCGTGCTATTCCGTGAACTGCTTTCTGAGCTCGACGTCCATCTAACATCCGTTCGCACACTGGAATATAAACCACTCCACCGTGGACTATGCGACGTCCCATGTGTGATGTAAGCCTGAGCCGAAGTTTTAAGAACTTTACACCAGCTTTTGTTTATAGACTTAGTTTTAGTGAACTTTTATCATGTTTTCCAAATTATTCTTTAGTTTTTGCTGACGGATCCCGAGTAAATGATTGAGTTTGTTGCTCCTTTGTTGCAAATGGACAGATATTTAAATATAAACTGAGCGAATTTACCAGTGTTTTACTGCAGAATTATACGCTTCTTACAGAGTTTTATTGTTTTTAATTCGACAACTTCGGGGCGGATATCTAATCTGCTCCGACTCTTTAAGTGACATTCAGTCTTTGCAGTCTCTCTATTCAGATGATTCCCTTGTATTAAGAACTCAGCAGCTGTTCCACACACTCCTAAGCTCTGATTGCGAGATTGGAGTAGTGTGGATTCCTGGCCATGTTGGAATTCCTGGGAATGAGACTGCAGATGCTGCAGCCAAAGATGGTGCTATGAATGGCAATCTGATATATTGGCGCGAGAGGTGGCAAGACTTACAAAATCATTTGAAATATAGAATATGGTGGCAATGGGAAGGAGAATGGTCTGCACAAGAGGAAAACAAATTACGAAGAATAAAGAATATTGTTCGAGTTTGGGATTCGTCCACAAGAGCGTCACGAAACGAAGAAGTTTTACTCACCTGGTTGAGGATTGGCCTCTTTCATCTGACACATGGCCATCTGCTACGTGTCGTGCCTCAGCCGGAGTGTGATCTATTTATTGCGTTGTAGAAAATATGACCGTGTCCATCGGCAATATGGAATTCAGCCAACTCCACGTGATGCTCTTGGAAATGATTTTAATTCTGCAAATGCAGTTCTGAGATTTTTATCGAGTACTGGACTTGACAGGGTAATTTAGTTTTTTATTGACCCGTTTCCCTATTCCCCGGACCCTTTACATCCGAAGGTTACATTTGTTATTTAGTATATAATTTTTTAACACACTTGACATTCGGACCTTTTACATCCGAGTATTTTGGAAATACCCCAGATAATTTATTTATGGTAGCAGTTGTTTTATTACTTGATTGTCTCATTTTAAATAGTAGTTAAGGTCTGAGATTTTTATAATTTTTTATACATCACCCTTTTGAAACTGCATTTGTGAACCTCGTTTTAACCCTGACAAGGTTTTTAGTTCTTTTAAGCATTCTGATTATTGTATTATGTCTCTGTTCTGTAAAGAATTTAAGATAAGGGCGCAAATAGCCATAGTCGCTGACGCGCCCTTTTTAAACCCCACTAACTAACTGGAATGCTGCTCAATTTAGGGAAGAAATAAAGAATGCAAATGCCACGTCTCCGGAAGCTTATTCATCGATTGTTCTAAATGCGAATGCTTCAGTGTCCAGCGAAACGAATGTTAAACTCCCGAAGGAGGAAACATTGAGAAGAACCGTAAGACGTTTTAGGAGGAAGAAGATGTGGTAGAGGGCGGAGAACACCAATATTCCCTCCGAAAACATGAAATTTTCATGATAGATTTCTTTTAAATTTGCCGCTTACAACTAACACTTGTGAGGCTTGGCATAACCGCGTTAACTACATGGTGGGCAAGGATCATCCTTCAATCTGTCATCTAATTGAACATCTACAAATGATGCCGCTGAGATACATTACGACATTAAAAGATTTTAAAGGGACATTCACCACAAAATAAAAAAGAACAAATATTCGGAACTCGGCAAGCGGGTGGAAAAAATTTTTGAATGGTATCAGGAATATACAGTAGTGATGCAAAAAGATTTTCCAATACGTGCGAACACTTGGGCACATGCAGGTACATTTTGAACTGCCTCAGGAATATTTTATGAAATATCCAATACTCACAATATGTTTACCTCTTTCTTTACAAATTTCAATAATGTGATATATTTCGTAATATTTTGTAAAATATCTAATACTCCTAACAAAATTTACCCGCTTCTTTGCAAATTTCAATAAAATAGTATATTTCGTAATAATTTGTAAAATATATAATAGAGTGGACTCTCCTAAGTTCGGCTGAACAAAATTGAAAGTTCAGTCCAATAAGGGTAGAGGGTGTGGCAGGTAAAATGAATACAAATACTTATTAGTTATCCATCAACGAATAGAGTACTGTAGTTGCATTTCCTGCGCTTCTAGTACCACAGTGGGTTTCGACATTTCCGTCTCACAAACGGCACAATTCTCAAATAGAAAAATAAGAGTCATTAATTTAAAATCAGTGATTAATATGGATGCCCTAATCAATAAAATATTCTGTTTTCGTTTAACAAAAGTATCACTTCAAGACGCAGAACGAATTCCCATTCAAATGACAAACCTATATCTTAGTGCCGGTATAGGGGCGTGTCTAATTCTCCTACGCAAGCAGTCGAAATATAGGATGTCGAACTTGATTTCTGTTGAACTTAAGAGCTTCCACTGTACTGCAATAGATTTACCCGTGTTTCTTTACAAATTTCAATAAAGTCATTAATTTTGTAATATCTATTTTGTAAAATATCTAACACTCGCAAAAGATTTACCTGCTTCTTTACAAATTTCAATAAAATGATATATGATAAATAATATTGCTGCATATATAACATAAATTCTACTGTTACGTGAAAGAACCATGACAAAACAGCCATGTGAAATTCTTCTCCTTAAGACATTAATAATTCCAGTGTGACTTAATATCCCTGTGACAAAAAATTTGTGACAAGAACTCCGTGGTACTTTATACCTGTGAAAAAATGTCTGGGAATCCTGGTTTGGACAAATACATGGTTGAGGTTTTTTTCCGGGGGTTTTTCCCCTCAACCCATTATGAGTAAATACTAGGTAACTTTCGGCGCTGGACCCTGTACTCATTTCGCCGGAATTATCGCCTTCATCTCACTCAGACGATAGAAAATCATATCAGTTAATAAAGCGTGTAAAATAACCAATTGAAAAGACAGTGAGACCAAAATGCGGATGTGTTTAGTTACATGTAATCCTAAGAGTTAAAAATTACAATACTAGTGTTAATTAAGGTAATTTGGTTAAAGAATGATTAACATAATGAAGGAAAGTTCATATATTAAAAATAAATATTCTACAAAAGTAACATTTGAAGAAAGATCAAATTCTAGAGATGAGAATCATTCCTTCTGATAATAATCAGCTTCTGAATGTAATCAATATCATTATAATATATTTGCATTATGTGCATTATAATAAGCTATTTTCTCTATTTACACACTATCACAAAGTGTATAGGTTTACATTGATGAAACACTATTTACACTATTATGTACCATTTTCAAAAATACAAGGCTGTAGTAATGAAATAAAATACTTTGCATGAAAATACACAAAGCTATATATTTTAGTGTAAATAATGTTTGATCAGTATCGACTTAAGTTCTTTAAGATAGTGCAAATAATTGAAATAGTAAATATTAGTGTAATAAAATAGTTACAATGTATATGATTTTGTCTCGTGATCAGAATGTTGTAGGAAGTAAAAATATAAAAATTGGAGATTTATCCTTCGAAGAGGTGGAAAAATTCAAATATCTGGAAGCAACAGTAACAAATATATATATATATATATATATATATATATATAACACTCGGGAGGAAATTAAACGCAGAATAAATATGGGAAATGCTTGTTATTATTCGGTTGAGAAGCTTTTGTCATCCAATCTGCTGTCAATAAATCTCAAAGTTAGAATTTATAAAAGAGTTATAATACCGGTTGTTCTGTACCTTTGTGAAACTAGGACTCTTACTTTGAGAGAGGAACAGAGATTAAGGGTGTTTGAGAATAAGTTTCTTAGGAAAATATTTGGGGCTAAGAGGGGTGAAGTTACAGGAGAATGGAGAAAGTTATACAATGCAGAACTGCACGCATTGTATTCTTCACCTGACATAATTAGGAATATTAAATCCAGACTTTTGAGATGGGCAAGGCATTTAGCACGTATGGGCGAATCCAGAAAAGCATATAGAGTGTTAGTTGGAAGGCAGTAGGTAAAAAGACCTTTGGGGTGGCCGAGACGTAGATGGGAAGATAATTTAAAATTGGATTTGAGGGAAGTGGGATATGATGATAGTGACTGGATTAGTCTTGCACAGGATAGGGACCAATGGGGGTCTTATATAATGGCGGGAATGAACCTGCGGATTCCTTAAATGCCATTTATACGTAACTAAGTAAATTAGTAATACAAATTTTAATGTAGTCCATGTTTTGTTCCCCCAAAATTTACCAAACAAGAGCCGCGTTAGCAGTCAAGTATATCGCTTGCTAGATGAACAGGCATTATCCAAAACTGTACGAACTGTATTAATAATTAATCTTTAGTTTTCTAGCACAAGGAACGGTCCAGAGTCATAATATCAAACATTAAAGATGTGTTATAATTCACGTACCCTCGTCGCAATCTTAGAAGGCAGGACATGTTTGAGTAAGTCGACGATAACTGCAGCAAAAGGCTGTACGTTGATGAAGTGGACCGCTTTCAGCCGTGTGCTGAATGCTTTCTGAAAAATAGAAATTAAAACAAGTTATATTATGGACCACTAACTATTTAATTTATAAGAAAAAGGGTGTGCAATAGATTTTTACTTGGCACCACACTTTAAACCAGGGCCGGGCTACTGGACCAATAACAGCAGTGAGCATTATAGGCAATAGTGAGAGGCAGCTGAGAGCGTGTGTTGGCTCTGTCACGTGGTCTAAAATGTATTCGTATATTCGACTGCAGTACGGTGGCACTTTTTAGATTAAACGTGACGAGATCCATTGTTTCAAATTTTGACAGAAAAGAACTTGTTGAAATGAAAATACTAAAATTTGTCGTAAATAAAACAAATGAATGTTTTTAATAGATTTTTAAACTAATTAAGAAATGAAGTATTTGAAATATTTGACGAGAGAATAAATATTTCTTCCACTAGAATTTGAAAATTGCTTACGTGCTTTTATTATAAATATTTAGATATGAATCGATATAATGGTTGTTGTAAATATTTAAGGAGTATTAGATATTTTGGTGATATTTTTAGGATAGATCAAACTTGATCAAATGAAGAAGATACATATAAGATCCATCCTCTGATAGCTGTGCTAACTCATGGAAGGGTGGAATAGTAAAAGATACGTGTACAGCACAGATCTCATAGCTGAAGGTAGATCAGTATAATGATTATTTCAATTGATTTTTGTGATATAATTAATGAAAAATAAACCATCAAAATAATTTTTTGGTTCCATGAAAATCATCTAGCCGTCATTACAGATCAGTTTGTAACAAATGAGAATTATGATATATACTATATAATTATACAAATGCAACAATATCTCAGGAACTAGAGCTGATACGGCCTAGCCAATGTCATTTTCTGAATTAGCGCATGAAATAACCCCAGGAGCACGTGCATAACCCAAGGCACCAAGAAAAATTTCTTTTTTCTGCCTCTGTTATTTTTGTTTAAGAATGGTAACATATTCTGTAAAGTGTGCAAAGTAGAAATGTAGTTAGAAAGACGACGAGGTATTCAAATTCACTTTGGCAGTAAAACAACATAGGAACAATTGCAATTGTGTCTTGCTGAAACATATGCAATTTCTAATTGTGACCTTTCGCAATTATTAAGCGATCTGTGCTTAATGATGATAAATGACAATTGGAGAAGGTTGCGGTTATATAATCTCAGCATGTTAATTTTTGTCATTGCAATAGTAGTTGTTTGAATAAATAGATGTAAATTATCGTTTGTATTTATGAATAAAACGTCTGTTGTATATTTATTATGAGATTATTTATTTGAAATGCAATTGTAGCCAGTAGAGGGGAAAAGATATTTGTTCAAAATGTTTCGATTGTGCAGTGTTGTAATGATATGCTCCATTATTTACACTCACAGTAGGCCTACTGTACCGCCACTTTTGGAGTGAGCGCGAGACATTTGAACTCCCGCCGTTCAAGGCTATATTTCTCGGTAAATTTAGTGTGACTAAAATGCTAACCCTGCTGATAACACATTTCGAAAACTTGGAAATTCTTGCATAAAAATTTTCTAAAAGGATACACAAACAGGAAATTTCCAAGTGATTCAACGTTATGCAAATAAAGTATTGTTTCAAAAGTTCCTATAAAAGAAAGTGATAGGTTACATAAGAATAATATTAGTAGATAACAAAATTTTTGTCTCAATGGACGAAAAACATTATGCAAATAAATCTGTAGCAAACTCCATTAACTTCAGTCACTATTGAACTCTTGTCATTATTATAGAATCTTTTCACAATTGGGATAAGTAAGATAATTACGATTCTTCTTATTATTTACATTTTAAAATAGCCACTGGAATGAATGCTTAGCTGTATTCACTACCTTGTTTTCGTTTGTGGTAAATATATTCTTTGTCATTTCTGTATGATCTATATGATCTATATTGCAAGAAAATTGTCTACATTGTCGTAAATTTGTGAAAAATGAGATGAAGGTTCAGTACTATAATATATCAAAGGGAGTAAAATATAATACACTATGTTGCACTGCAAGAAAGATGATAGTTCCAGATTTACGTCGTGTTGAGCAATTAGTATAGCACACAAAGGGTGGGAATGTCAAAGTTTAAATTGGATTTCCTGCAAAATGCAATACATTCGACATTCCCCCTTTTTGCAGTTGACTCTTTACATACTTTAATAGAAAATGAAAATAATGTATTAATGTGAGTGTATTGTGTGTATGAGTGTGCGCGTGAAGTTCTCAATATATAGCAACAAGTATTCCTTAATTATAAATATCCCATACACGCCAATTGATTTTAAATTTGTATTATTTGCTGTATTTTGCCTGACTGCCATTCTGCTGATCATGGCGCATTTGTAAACATCGTTTGGGTTTGGCTCGAATGCGATTTGCTACTGAACCCTATTACAGTCCATGAGGATTTACTTGTCTAGTTCCTTTTAGAAAGAGAGAGAATGCTCACCATCTCTCTCTACCCTCATTTATGATGGTCGACACTCCTTCAAACGACCACGAGTTACGAGTGGCGGCATTCTCTTCCTCTTCAAATTCTGACTCCACTCCGCCAGAAAGTTCGTCCATGTCCGTGTCGTTCAATTTGATTACGAACGAATAATAAATTTCCATCTACAAGTCCATCCTTCGCCCAATAAAATTTTTCAACTTTTTCTACGTGTTTACAGGCCTTCCTCTAATTTTCTTCCGTCACTTTTGCAAGTGCGCTCATTTTTAACCTGTTACACACGTTTTTTAAGAATCCTATTCGGGCGTTTCTTTCCTGGAGATCGCAGCACGCTTCCAATTCCGTTTCCGCTTTCTTTTGTTTTTGTTTTGTTTTGTTTTCTATTTTAATCCTTTTAACACCACGAGATGATATATCTGTCGCTGCAGCAGTTTTTTCGATAAAACTCGGCACAGATATTGTTTGTTTTCCGCATTTCAGTGCCTCATATTCTTCAGTAAAGAATTTATATGCATTAATAACCATGTTCATATCGCCCGACTTCAAGGCTTTCCCGTGTTTTCCCATATTGCCTACCATTATTATTAAATACAGGAACACAACACTCATTACAATATTTAAGGTAACAGTTAAACCATGCATCTCCGAAAACATTTTAATTTCTGAATTATATTATATTAAATTGGTACAACAAGATACAAACTCGTCCACACCTGTGGAGTAACGGTCAGCGCGTCTGGCCGCGAAATCAGGTGACCGAGTTCGAATCCCGGTCGGGAAAAGTTACCTGGTTGAGGTTTTTTCCGAGGTTTTCCCTCAACCCAAAACGAGCAAATGCTGGGTAACTTTCGGTGGTGGACCCCGGACTCATTTCACCGGTATTATCACCTTCATTTCATTCGACCGCTAAATAACCTGAGCTGTTGATACAGCGTCGTAAAATAACCCAATTAAAAAAAGACACAAACTCACTTCACTATTCACAAAATACTACTATAACTAATGAACTCAAACAACCCCGAGACGCCACTGAGAGATCCACTAATTGGGTTTGCAAAAGTGTGAAGGGAGAAGGGAGGGGAAAGGGAATTCCAAGAATTGTACAAAAGGAAACCTCTTGCCCGTCACATCTGGTGGCAATCGGTAGACAAGGACCTCAGACAAGGACAGTAGAAATCACGCCAACTTAATCCTCATGCACTGTAAGGTCTGTGTTTAGAAGTTAGAGTTAATTTTCTAAAACATCAGCAGTCTACAAATAACGTTGGGCCCACTGTAATTTTCACATAATTACCACGTTACTGGTAACTAAACACACAGCGAGAAATATTGCCATCCTCCAACTGCTCACTAGCAACATAATGAAGATCAAACATCTCTGTCTCTTTTTACTTTCTTATTTAACGACGCTGTATCAACTATGTACGTGCTTATTTAGCGTCGACGGAATTAGATCAAAACTATGCGAAATAATGCTTAGAAAAGGATATCCCGCACAGCTAATAAGAGCCACACGCTCCCTGTATTATAACTAGGCTGCGGATTTTTGCAAATTTGCAAGTTCTTTTCCTTAAACTTGACGAAATGCAGACAAAACATAAACATCTTTCTTGTTGTTTGGAATTAGTATGCAGAATTTTATTGTGCATATTTGAGCTTATCTGTAATGTTATGGCATGTTTATACTTTTAGAGCATATATTTGCATTTTTATACTAACTTAATACAGAAATAAATATATTATTCTGTAAAAATATAAACTGCGACAAAACAATACTCTCTTTCCCCATCTCACTCGACAATGTCTACTTCATTAGCACAGACTACATTGTTAAGCAGCACGTCGCCCACTCGTTTTTTTTTTTTTTTCGCCTTTTTAAAACTATCGCGGGCTGACAGTATTTCCTTTCAACAATAGAATGAATTTGTTTATATTTTAACAGCAAAATTCAAACTGATTGCCAACGTTCCACGCATTTATTCGGTTAGTGTGTTTCATGGTACCTAGTTTGTTATAATACTCGTTATGCCTAAAGACAAAAGTTCAAGTACTACTCTTCTGAAAAGCTGGATTGATGGAGAGAAGACTTTAATATCAGACGGAAAACGTATATTTTGTCAAGTTTTTTCGAAGAAAGTAAGCTTTTATACTTTGAAAAAGAAATATTTATTCACAAACACTTTTAATTACCGTATTTAATTTACACATTATATTACATACAGTTGCATATTTTTAAGTTTAATAATGTTTTAATTAATAGGTGAACTGCACAAAATAGTCCCAAGTGGATCAGCATTTGCAGACTGCATCTCACATAAAAAATGTAAAGAAAAATAATTATCAGCCTTTGATTAATTTGAATCCAAAACAAAATGAAAAGGATACATTTAGTGCGAACCTCTGTGAAGCCCTAGTAGCAGCTAATATACCTTGGAGGAAACTGCACAATCCATTACTTCGAGCGGAGTTTTGCAGAAATACACTAAAAGGAAAATTCCTGGCGAGTCCATATTGAGAAAAAATCCACGGTATGTAAAATTAAGTTCAGTTATACAGTAATGTTTATTAAAGTTAATTGCTCAAAACATTTGTGTAATTGATGTGTACTTTAAAATAGTTGCATTCATAACTATTAAAAATAAATTATATTTTAGGAAATTAGAAACGACATTGGAGATTCATTGTCATTTTTGAGTTTCCGTGGCTGAAACTACAGACTCCTGTGGGAGGTATGTAGCTAATGTAGTTGTGGGGAAAATTGACTCCGTAGACGCTGGATATCCTCATCTGATAATGTGTACTGCCTTAGAAAAAACCAATCATGCTACCATTGGAAGGACAGTAAGTGATGCATTGCGTAAGTACGTTATCCTGAAAATGACTGAAAAAATTTAGATATCATAGAATGACTTTAGTGTAAATTTTAATTTGTTTTTAGGTTTACTCTGACCAATCAAAGAACATGAAGAGATATTCTTGGCATTCTTAACTGACAGTGCAGCATATATGCTGAAAACAGCGAGAACACGTCAAATTTTCTACCCCAAAATGATCCACATTACTTGCATTGTCCACTGCCTACATCGTGCTGCTGAAGAGATTCGTTCACAATATCCTAAGACTAACAATTTGACTCCTTCGGTTAAAATGGTGTTTGTAAAAGCTCCGGCAAAGACTGCACTATTCAAACAAGAACTACCAGAAATTCCTCTTTCAGCAGAGCCTGTATTAACTAGATGGGGAACCTGGATCAATGCTGCACTCTACTACTGTTCGCATATTGAAGATATTAGGAAGGTTGGTATTCTGAGTTATCTAATTTCATCATCATCTTCACCATCATTCGCCATCATGTATTAGACCCTTGTGAGTCTGTTACGATCTGGTGCCACCTATCTTTGGGTCTTTCAGTTATCTAATTTAACTTTAAATATTTTTGTGTTTCTTTAATGCATAGATCCAAGTTTCACTATAAATACATTTCTATAATTTAAATAGATAAATTATACAAATGAACTATATAGTAAGGGTTTTTATACACTATACTGTAATTAGTTTGGATTTTCCTTGTTTACTAGATGAACAGCAATTTATTTTTATTGAATTTCAATAATACATTTCTTGAATGTATTGAAATACTACATTTTAATACTAGGAGGATGGCCTACAATGGTCCTTATTTTCTTCATAATTAATTAATGTATTATATGTTTGTTCTTAGGTGCTTCATTTACTGAATCCAAAAGATGCGGCCTGTATTAATTTAGCAATATTGGCAGCAGATGATGTAGGAATTCAAGGTGAACTTTCGTACATCAAGACACTTCCTGAAACAATGACCAAACTTGAGAAACGTGGTCTTCAGCTGACTACTGCAGTGAGTTTGTTGAACTCTGTAACAACATCTTTCAACAAATTACCAGGGTCATTGGGGAGAATTTTAACAGAAAAGATGAAGAAAATTGAGGAACGAAATCCAGTTTTGGAGACAGTGAAAAAGATTAGTGGAACTCTACAAGATGAACCCCAGACTGTTCAGAATTACACAACTAAAGAAATAGCAACTTTTAAGTAGTGTCCGCTAAATTAATGTGAAATTGAAAGATCATTCTCCGTTTATAAGAACATACTTGCTGATAACCGAAAGAGATTTACATTTGAAAACTTGGAGAATATATTTTAAACAAAGTGTTAACGTGAACCAGAATCAATGAAATATATTTGTTGTGATACCAATAAGCAATTAAGTTTAATGTTAATGCAAATTTACATCCTCTAATACAGTGGTCGTCAGCACTCGCTGAAATGTGCAATGGGTACGCGGTGCCGTCCCTTGTGCACCGTCGTCCAACAGGGAGAGATAGAGAGCATACCCGCTAGCAGCTACGAGAGCACCATAGTGCACTGCTAGCCCCAGCTTGCTCTGTGCTGACGACCCCTGCTCTAATATATGGACGAAAATTTTTGAGTCATTACTTTATTGTTGTAAAATAAAATACTTTTGTCTGCATATTTTCAAGTTTTAATGCATAGTTTCTTAAGTTTTTGAGCATATTTTCATGCATATTTTCACGACTTTTAGTGCATATAAATCCGCAGCATAATTATAACACAAGAATATATATATATATATATATATATATATATATATATATATACATATATACATATACACGCACACACACATACACACACACACACACACACACATAGGAGATGGCCTAGCAAAACAAAAGGCAATCATTAAAGGCGGTCTAAAACATTGTCCCCGACAATATTTAAGGTATCGGGATGATGCCATTGAAACATGGCTGAATGTTTTAAATTATAATTTTAGAACTAACACATCGAATTTGAACTGTCTACCATTTGCGGACGACCAAGTCGTGGTATCAGATTCTGAAAATCGTCTGCAAAGCACTGCACATAACTTATTTCAAATAGCAAAACATTACAATTTAGCAATATCAAATTAAAAAAAAAAACAAAAAGGCCTTTAAAGGTAAACAACATAAATGATAGAAATTTGTAATAGATAAAAAAATTATTGAGCAAGTAAGCGATTTTAAATATTTCGGCTGCAGAATATCCTATCAGAAAAAAGAGACATAGAATAAAAGCTACATAAATATCAATGGATACGTGGAACTTTAAGGAGATTGAATAATTTCATGAAAAAATTGTTCTGGGATCGATACCTGGCTCCGGAATAATTTTTCCTTGAAATTATTCAAACATGCTTTACAGGGAGCTACTACCTGAAAACCAGATTTGTTTAAGGAGATTCTTAAGAAACAAAATAAGAAAAGATACATACATATTTTTTATAAATAAGTTGCATTACCAATACTCTTATTTACTTACTTACAAATGGCTTTTCAGGAACCCGCAGGTTCATTGTCGCCCTCATATAAGCCCGCTATCGGTCCCTATCCTGTGCAAGATTAATCCAGTGCTACAATACTCCTATACGTCTCAGAAACTTCAACATTAACAAAAGAAGACAAAAGACGGCTTGAAGCCTCTGAGATCAGGTTTCTGCGATCAGTAGCAGGAATTTCACGACTTGAACATAGGATAAATGGAGTGATAAGAAAAATAACTTCAGATAGAAGAATTAAATCAACTCGTGAAGGATTATAAAAAAATGGATGCATCACCTAGATAGGATGGAGGAAGAGCGTTTCCAAAGATAGCTTTCCAATACTGTCCAAAAGGAAGAAGAGATGTAGGTCGTCCGAGACTTTGATGGAGGCAACAGTTCTAATTGTGTTTGGAACGGGTCGATAGGCCCATGCCGTGTTGATGAGGATGATGATGATGATGATGATGATGATGATGAAATTAGTGATATCGAGATGGTATTTGGCGAGATGAGGTAAAGGATTTGCCATAGATTACCAGACATTCGCGTTACTGTTGGGGAAAGCCTCCGATAGAACCAAAGCCCAAGCGGGAATGAAACTCACGCTCGAGCGAAACTCCGGATTAGCATGTAAACGTGCTATCGTGTGAGCTGCGCCGGTGGCTAGTACCTGGTGTTCAGTTAAGGGTTAGTGGGATGAGTAGGCCTATAATTCGCACTTCGAGAGAGGAAGTGCTCATCTCTGAAATTGATTGTCAATTAGACACACTCTCAGTGATAATGTTAAACATGTTTTGATGAAGAGATAAATTAGTGACGAATGCTTCGCGCAAAATGACAAGTGTAGGAGAATCCGGTGACGTTTGCCAAAGAGAAACAATAGTCTGTGGTGTGGTTGCTTGACTAACGCCATATCATAGGAACACCATATGCCAAATGGTTGTTCTTCTTCACCTTCCTTATCCAACGAGCAAGTTGCACGCACAGGTCGAAAAGATGAACAGTGATGCCCACGACTTACCACTATCCTCCTTCGAACCAAAGTATAGTTCATATGCTTTCTTCAGAAACGGCGTAAATGTCTTCCAATGGGATTTGTCTGTTATATAGCCGCGCAAGTAGCAAAACACATCATGCAACATAACACAAACCATGAACATTTACATCATTGCATTAGAAATAACGAAAAACGAAAAAAAAAAAAAAAAAAAAAAATCGACGGTGTTCCATGTTAAAATTAAATTTCGTCGATATTTTCAAACCTTGACGAGATAGACCAAAACGGTTTTCAGATTTGAAATCAGCATGAAAAGCTACATTATAAATAGCGAACATCATGTCGGATATCTACAACTTCTTTATCAATGTGTTTGTATACTACAAACTCGTCTATAGGCCTAGTGAAGGAAAAAAAAAAACCATAAAAGTAAGAACTCCGATTGGTTACAGTGTGTTTCACGGAGAAATATTCGTCTTCTCTTGACTGGCTTCGTTTGGTTTACAAATTTGATAAGTGTTTTGAGGAGTAGCTTGGGACTACATTAAACATGTTAAAAAACTTAGCACAAACAATTGCTAATATACTGAACGAAAAGATTTCCAGTAGGCCTCTAGATCTATTCGTTATTGAATGATACTCCACAACTCGATCATCATGACAGCTCTCAACAAACGCCGACAAGGACAGAGAAGTAAATCGTCTACAAGTAGCCGTAAAAGAGCGAAGAAAATTAAGAAAATCGTCAACTACGTAATCTGAGCACAATAACATAATATTCCTCTAAGAGAGTCATTCTGTATTATTTTCATATCCTCGCTGTAAAGAAATAAGTGTTTTAACAATGTCTAATGAGCCCAAAAGAATTGAAAAATTGTTTGGGGTCACAATGGTCTTTTTATGAGTGCTATAAATATCTTCGGTGAATTGCTCTCCATACGAAGCACGTTAACTTCTTCCCTTACTATATATTTTGCCAATTATGTGAAAAAAATAATCATATTTTTTTATTTTTGTATAGAGGTCATTTAATATTACAGAATCACTGTACATCACTATTTTTCTAATATACCTAAAAATCACTATCAAATAGACATACATTCATACCTGAATTATTATCCCGAGTTATCTCGTCACCTTGATTCCAGCTCTGGTAGTTGTCCCACTTTGATTTCCTCCTAAACTAATTACCAACTTATGGTTTTTTATGGATTAATTTATGAGGTACAATACCAAGGTGTTAAATGTTGCTTGTAGTGTGATAAACTCGAAAGCAGGGTATTACGCACAGTGGCACATTGCATTCTGGACAGTAGAATCTGCTCTTGTGTCGAATTTGTTTATATTTTGAGTCTCTCGCAATACTACACATCAAATCCTGTCTGGTTCGGTTGTTCTTCTTCAGAGTTCGTGGAATAACTTCTGGAAAATGTCTACCTGTAAGCCGAAGTGGGTTGGACGATTTTCCTGGCCATCCTAGCTCGAGTGATAGGACATTCGGAGTGTATATTTCGAAAATCTTACGAATTACCACTATTCGATAGTCAAAGGATGTCTTCCTGGCTTCAGATGTCGTATAACAAACGTAGGAATCCCACCACCATATGTAGCAATATCAATAGCCATCTAGTCAGGAAAAGGTTAATGAAATGATGGAAACGTATATATTCCGGATAATAATCCTTAGCAGCTAAAATGGAACTCATACGAGTTAACTCGGGTTAAAAAATTTTGTCGAAAGTTAGCAACCCGATTTAACTCGGGTTAATCAGGGAAATGGTTAAAGACCCAGCCTTGTCGAGAGATGACCTCACGAGCAGTGCGGGAGGGGTCTGTTGGCCAGTACCTTCCATTCCAATTTCCTTGGTTCAACGTGTGTATATACGCATATCTATGTATATATACCGGATGTTTCAGACCACTTGCATCAGCCTTTTTTCTCGAAAATTATATTATATTGATTTGTGACATATTTACACGCTGAGGATATATATCTTTGACTCTGGTGGCCAAATCTTGTATTATTCTTTATATGAACGCACCCCATATTTCTGATTTCTCATTGGAGCTTTTCAAAGCCAAGATCAGTTGGTCAAGATCCGCGCGGAGCTAACGACCTTTCTAGCTGGGACGCAGGTCAGTCGCCGAACGCACGCAGCGACGTGAAGTAGCAGTGGCTCACCTCAGCATTGGACTCTGCCGGGTGCACGCAGCCTGAACATCGCACACAGCATGAGTGCTCTGTTAACTGATCTGGACCGAAAAGAATTGGACTGTACTGTGGAATTTTTCTTAACGTGATTTTCTTCGATGTCAAAGGCCAGCTACGATATATCTAGTTGGGAAGCAAACCAGCAGTTCTTACCTTTTCATTATATACTGCTGTGTTGGCGATCATCATCATTGAACGTGAAAGAAGATTATTGGTTCCGAACCCTTGTGTGGTTTGGTGGTTGTACGACGTGTGCCGTCGTTTCCATGTAGACTGATATGTTTGCATCATTTCAAGGTTGGAGTGGTACACTTAGCTTGCATCATTTGCCCCCATGTTTGGGCGGTGTGAAATCACTTCGGTATATTTTTATGTCATCCTCCATCCTGGCGTAGACATTGTCCTGGTTATTATTCTTATCTTCCTGCTAATTATGTACTTTATCCTTAAGAGAAAGATGTATTTATTGACTTAACCTACACTTTTCACTATCTTTGGCCACCAGGCTATGTATCTCTTGTGTGATATCAGCAATAGATTTATGTATAATTATTTTCTAATTTTGGTGTGTAGTTTTTTATTTAAACATTCATTATCCTATTTGTAAGTTTTTTAATAATTTTAGTTATTTAGTAATACTCTCTACTTTGTTATTGTTTTTCTGAATTTATTAAATTGTTAATATTATTGTGACTTTTCTTTATGAGAATGTTAGGGGAAACCAAATACCCTATAAGCTAATGATCCATTGTTCCCTCCTGGGTTTTGTCCAGGCACTCTGACATAACACGTTGTTCATAAAAATATTTTCATAACCAAAACCTATGGAAAGAATCGATTGGTGGTAGTACCATTTCTCGTAACAAACCTGACATAGGGGTACCTGTTATCAACTTCGAAATTTTTAATAACAACATGGGTCATTGAAGGTACCATTGGGAACTACTTAAAAAAAACAATTTTCTCTGATATAACTCGTTGCACTAATGATTGCCGGCGGCCAGTAGGCGAACTAAAGCATAAACACTGGATCGTATCGTATAACGCAGCGCCAATGCCTCTCCAGAAATTGGCAATCTAGCAGAATGTGGTGCCCACAAGTGGCGAGGTAACACGTTAAAGTAAAAAGTGTCCAATATGCCCGACTGTCGAACAGACCCTAATTCGCCCTACTTTATTTTTCTAACTTTATTGTTTTCGCACAAAGAATAAAAAATGCATCTTCTGAGAAATTATATATCCGTTGTTTATTCGCACATTCTTCATAGTAAGTGTTCAAACGTTCTGATCTCCTCTTAATATCCATGATTGCACGGAGCACTTCAGCACACCTGAGAGATACACAGCCTTCTCTAATTCTTTGTTTCATGTCTTCTCTAGTTGTAGCACGCACCTGATAGAAAATGTCTTTAATTCTTCCCCACAAGAAGTCATTTAGAGTGAAGTCAGGATATTGGGTCACCCAAGCTACTGGTACACATCGTCCAATTCACCGTGATAAAATAACAGATTAATAACTCGCCGAGTCCTACGTAAAATGTAAGTCGGACAGCCATCCTGCTGAAGCCGCATCGTTAACCGAAGAACAAGAGAAACATCATGAAGCAACTGGTGCAAAATGTTTCGGAGGAAGCTTGTGTATGTTGTACCAATCAAGTTCTCCTAAAAAGCATGGTCCTGTAACTCGTCCGAGGAGAATACACCATGTTTTCAGGCTCTACACGTGCTGGTAATCCACTTCCCGTAGCCAGTGTGGATTAACCGGAGACCAGTAATGGGCACTGCAGAGAGTCACCTGACCATTACTTTTGAAAGTTGCCTCATCAGTCCACAGAATTCTGAGCTAGAAATTACGATCCGTTCTTAGAAAACTATTGCAGAAATCAATGCGAGTCTGGAAGTCATGTCCCCCAAGTTCCTGACGAATTTGTTTTCTTTGAGAATTCTAAGCAGGAACAATCCTGAGTCACGGGCAATCTTTCTTGTGGAGTCATGAGAATTAACACTGTAGTGAGAACATAGGCAGCTTCTTACTCATTCCACACAGGTCGTCTGATGCGTTCACCCTTGTTGTGTTTTGGTTGCACCGCGCAGTTTGTACGTACACGCTTTGCAAGACGCTGGAAAACCTTGTACGATTGATGGGCGCACAATGGAGATCTCTCTGCGTAAACATGTGCTGCTTCTCTGAAATTCCGACGCATAATACAAGTACCACCAACATGTCGAATGCTTCATTTGGAATGGCATTTTCCAAACAGAAAACACAAAGGGAGACGACGTGATATGGACGAATAATCAAAATTCATTGTTGCTAAGCAAAATAAAATACAGTGGAAAGTGACTTGGTTTCAATACCTGCAATGTTTACAATTATGCTGTACTTATTACCGCTTCAGTAGGGGTCTACGTACATAAAAAACATAGAGCATTTCCCAGAAGATGCCATTTTTGTTGCTTTCCGAGTAAACATTAAAAGTAAGGGAAAAGAATCACTAAAAGGTGTTTCTTTTCAAAAGTAGTTTCAAATGGTACTTTAAACTATCTATGTTCTCATTTGAAATTTTGAAGTTGACCACAGTTACTCCTACTTCGGTTTGTTATGAAAAATGGTACTACCATCAATCGATCTTTACATAGGTTTTGGCTGTGAAAATGGTTTTATGAACTACCGTGTCATAGGTTTCGAGTGAATAGGCTGATACTGGCGGTGTGAAACACCCGGTGTATATCCAGATCTCAATAATTTCAGGGTGATTTACGAGAGATTATTTGCGAAGACATTCTGAGCAAAAATTTTCGATTAAACATGTGTCCTAATCTCAATATTTTGAGAGTTACATAAATTTGAATTTGTTTGTGAAATACCATTATTCTTTAGTTTTATGGATAAAATAGTATTACAGATAAAGAATGAACTGTTCAGGAGTATCATTTCTTCATTTAGCTAATATTCTGAAGCTAAAAAATATGTTGTGAACTTCATAATTGCATCGTACAGATTTTTTTACATTCTTAATTACAAAATGATACTTCTCTTACGCATTTAACACAACAATTGTTACAAATCACGCCATTCTTGTAAATTCTTTAAGACTGTACATTAGCATACATAGTTATACTGTACAGAATTAAGTTCCGAAATTCGTATGATTTGTATTAATTGTTGTGATAATTACGTAAGGATGATGTAATTTTTATTTTAAAATTGCAAAACAAAGTCTGTACGAAACAATTAACAACACATTTTTAGCTTTAGAACACTGCCCAAGTAAAGAAATGATATTTCTGAATAGTTTATTCTCTATTTGTAATATTATTTTATCCTTAAAACTAAAGAAAAATGGTATTTTACTAACAACTTCAAATTCGTTAAACTCTGAAAGTATTGAAATTAGGACACAAGGTTATACGACATATTTTGCTAAGAATATCTTCGTAAATAAGGTCCGTAAGTGCCGATAAGTCCTCGTGAACTATCCTCTACATATATATATATATATATATATAATATATAACGTTAATGTTATGTTTTATTTAACGACGCTCGCAATAGACGAGATCATATCAGCGTCATCGATGTGCCGGAATTTTTTACATACCAGTAAATCTATTGTCTTGAGGCTGTCGCATATAAGCATACTTAAATGCCATCGTCCTGGCATATATATATATGTATATATATATATATGTATATATAGCTGCTATATCTTGTGTTGCAATTTATGATATGATATTGACACAGTAATTGTGTGTTCAGTGCAAAACGTGGCTAACAATATCCAATTTGATTGCTAAAAGTGAGTAGCTTCATTATTTTTTTTTCTTTTACCCTCAAAATTTCTGATTATAATAAATGGTTGACTGACAAAATGAAACTCATACATACATAGGTCACGTACTGAAAAAGGAAAGAAGCTCAGCTAAAATTTGAAATTTTAGAACGTTTTTGTAGTTTTCGAAAACTTTGTAAAGGTGAAGCTACCTTGCTTTTGCAGGGAGCCCTTCAGCTGCTTCGAAGAAATTCTACTCTTTTTGTTCACTGAGAGAAGAGAAATGTTCACAATCGTACTTTTTCTGAAGCAAGGAAATAACTGAAATTTAAGTTGTCTGGTTAAATCAGAGAAGCGTTTTGTAATCCTAAACCCAGTCATTGCATGGCAGGAGTAAATCTTAACTGGAACAGATTTGTCAGAATGCGTCACATCTAGGTTCACGACACTCACATTGGGAGGTAGCGAAATAATTTTCACTTAGATATAGGCTAAGTAAACTAACAAGACCTACCTGTATGTATCATTTAAAAAAGTTCGTCTGAATTTGCATAACAGGCATTGCGCTGAATAAAATATTAAAAGAAGGCATTACCACAATGCATGTTTCAGTCTTCTTCATGGACGGAAGTGTAAACTTGATCACGTGCGCGAGAGTGTAATGGGCCAAATCAATGATGAAGATGTCTCTGAGACTGTAGTCCTCACACATTCTGACTTCGAAAGTCATCAGAGCCATTCTGTACCAATCTTCTGTTACTAAATCTGTTGGGTCATTTGACAGAAGCCCGAAACATACTACCCGTTCGTAATCCGGAGTCATCTGGGGCATAGGTGTGTAGTACCTGAAATAAGATAGTATTCAGTTTCGGTGGTTAAATAAATTGTTAATGAAACATGTACATTTGTTCAATAAATGGTTTCGCTCTGTTACCATAGGAAATTCATATAATACACAAAAGGAAAACTTTATGAAATTATACTGTTATTTAGAAAGCTCTTGTTTGGAGTTACTGTATTTGAATAATAAAGTTGGTTTCAGAATATGTTCAATTCCAAACAACCGTGTTACTACAACAACTTTAAGCTTAAAAATAATAAAATGACCAGAAGATAGTGTTGGAGGTTATGTCGACCATTAAACATAGACACAAAGAATGTATCCACTTGCAAGGAGTGTTGTTTCAATACACGAAGAAAATTGCAATACTAGAGAAGCACCGCTACGATGGCTCAATGTACGAACTCTGGACTAATTAACTAAGGGGTCCGGGTTCAAATTGTGGTGGATTAACCCTGAATTTGAACATGTGTGGGGCAAGCTCGTGGTCCATGCTACACAGGGAGTCCACACCTGTGGAGTAACGGTTAGCACGTCTGGCCGCGAAACCAGGTGGCCCGGGTTCGATTCCCGGTCGGGGCAAGTTACCTGGTTGAGGTTTTTTCCGGGGTTTTCCCTCAACCCAATATGAGCAAATGTTGGGTAACTTTCGGTGCTGGACCCCGGACTCATTTCACCGGCATTATCACCTTCATCTCATTCAGACGCTAAATAACCTAAGCTGTTGATAAAGCGTCGTAAAATAACCTACTGAAATAAAATAAAAAAAAGCTACACAGGGCTTTTCTCCGGGTATGCCGGTGTCCTTGTGATATGCTAACAATTATTCACCATCATCAGTCATTACGATTGTATTTCATATCTACCGCCTGTTGTGCACTCTGGATAGTATCTGGCGAACTAAGAAGTCTACTCTTCTCCGAACTGAACTGGCTACATCTATTAGCTTACTCGTACAGGCGGGGCCAACAACGTCAAGTAAAAGTCTCGTTGCTGGATAAAATGTAAACTATAGAAGCTATTTTTGTACAATTTTTATGAAATGTTGGGTACCTTATTTTGAAAAGTTATATTCTTATAATAATTGAGGAGCGTTTTATCAAAACTAGCTAATTGCAAAATTTACAAAATTGAGGTTTTTATCGATTCGTTAATATAAGGCAGGCGTCTGCATGATGTTCAAAGCGTCTTAGTAAAATTGGGTTATTTCTCTTCATTGCAGTGTGTCAAAATGTGATCGTTTTTTCAAACTTCCTTTCTGCTATAAGTGAGAGATACAGCAAAACTTGCTTATTATAGTGTTTTGTCTCTCCTGTAAAATTTAGTTTTTTCACTTAGCAAGTTTCGCAAAAACGATCCTCAATTTAAAGACATGAATTGAGAAATATACCAAGTCTAAAATTAACCGAATTTGCCATTTGGCTGTGCTATGTTTTGTTTTGTGTAGGCTACCATTTTGTAAAAAAGAATAACCCAAGTATTACTTTAAGCCTTCTAATCATATATATATATATATATATATATAATACTAAGATTTAAAATCATCCGTCCTCAAGTGAGGTTGACCACTGGGATCCGGAATTAACAGACATAAAAGATAAAGGGAAATGAAACGGGCAAAATACGGATTAGATTTGTACATTAAAACAAAAATTTACGTGTTAATATATAGATGATAGTGTAAAATTTGAAGAGAGGCTTTCAGAATTTCCATTACAATCTTCTAAACCTCATAAAAAGGAATTTTAAAGGATTTAAGAATATTACATATAAATTTTGGTAAACAACCCCTCGCTCCAAATAGTAAGCCTGCAATATATATATATATATATATATATATCTGAGTAGGCGTACTCTTATATGGCAAGACTATATAGTCTTTATGTTCTCCTATAAACTTTACTTCAATGATCTTCGGACGCTTGCCAATTCAGTTCTTCAGTTTTTTGAAGAATAGTATAAGTTCAGTCGCGGCCCTGTAGGCCCGGGTGGCGTGGGTCGTGTAAATGCACCTAGGAGGGAGAGGTTAAACTGAGATAAAGAAAGAAAGAAAGAAAGAAAGAAAGAAAGAAAGAAAGAAAGAAAGAAAGAAAGAAAGAAAGAAAGAAAGTATAAGTCCAAGTCATTTGAGACAGAGTCCACAATTAGACACTAGTGACGTGCAATGTTCGAACAAGTGAGCGGATATCAAGATACTAAAAACTTCGCCGTACCCCATAGGCATCCCAGCAGCACGTGGAAGTGAAGTAAACTAAAATAAACTAGTCCATTGAAAACCGGTAAGAGGCCTTATGTTCTGCTCATTTTTGCCAAGCCTCTTTAGAATCGAAGCTCCCTTTGCGTTCATTCAATCTTCCCCTTTCCTTACATATGTTCAGTGCCTTTTTCATTAGTTCTTCTTCTCCCTTCGCCTTCATGTTTTAGCTGCATAAATGTATCACGCACATATCTTGCGAACTCACGCATAGTAATGAGTGTGGGTAACTTTTTTTTATTAATATGAATAAATATTCACAAAAATATACATGTAAATAAATGAAAAAATATATATTAAAGAACCACATATGTTCGAAGTGCCGATTAATATTGTGCAATGTTCAAACATGAGAGAAAAAACCAAGACATTGCAAACTTCTTCTTATTCCATGTGAAAAACTAATCAAAAGGTATGTGCTCAAATCCTTAAGCAGTTTAAAATAGTGTCGTGCAATGTTCGAACATGAGAAAGAAAACCAAGACATTGCAAACATCGTCTCACGTCGTATTTAATATGAAAAACTAATAGCAAGATCTATGCTAAAATCTGAAGGGGTGGGAGCGGAGGAGAGCGAATATTTTTATAACAAGGTGGAACAAACACGACAGGCTTTTTCTTGCAGAGCGAGCATCGACGAATGCCGAGTTTCCTCATAATCGACTAAGTTGAATCGAAAATATAATTTGTAGTGTCGTCTATTTGCTCTTGTTCTAAGTTAACACAAGTTCCAGACTTTCAAAATGCTACTCAACAACTCGAAGCAAATAAGAACATAGTGATTCTGCAATGGAGTCCTCGATATTGTGAAACACATGGCAATGTGCACGCCAATACTTAAGCTGAAAAAGGCGCTATTTTAACCATAACAACATTTAAGCAACATTCATGCCAGGCATTTGAACTCTTCATAAATATACACAAGTATACAATGTGTACACATAACATGAAATTGAAAAAAAATAATTCGGAATGAAAACACTGGACAAGAGGCAGTCCTTTGATACCAGACAGACCTAGTAATGGAGGAGTTGCAAAATGTCGTTTAAGGGGAAAGAATGGTAAAATTTTGAAATCTTCTCCTAATTGTAGTTATTTCTTTACTTCTTGTATGTAGAAATATCTTGATGCAATTTAAATGGAAGATTAATAAATTTTATAAAAGAAAAATTGTGAACCCAAATTTTGAAAAAAAAAAAAAAAAAAAAAAAAAAAAACACTACAAGGATAAATTAACTCATGTATCTCAACTAATTTTTAAGATAAATTCAAACTCACTTTAACGTTTTACCTCTAAAATCATATTCTTTAATATATCTTAAATATAATAATTATGGCTTTGGAAATTTTAAGATAAA